>NW_028327172.1:28526048-28829078 GCF_987537825.1 Furipterus horrens | reverse complement strand
TTTTTAATATTTGTTTTATAAAAGTTGCTTAAATATCAATTTTTTTATCAGTCACTGCAGGAGATGATTTAAAGAGAATTTTGTCAAAATTCTCCGATATGCAGTGTTCATTTCATCCTTTGGAGAATGCTGTTATCTGCATTTCAGTAAATTTCATAAAAATTAAGAATTTTCAAAATTATCAGAAATGATATTTTAAAAGTACATATACTTATGTTTTTCTTCTCAATTTAAAAAATAAAAATGAAGTTAATATTTTGGAAAATGAAACATGCACTTTCATGCTTTTGACATTTTTTTTTCATTTAAGCTAGAGTATGAGCTAGGTTATATTTAAATCTAAGCATACAACAGAAAAAATGATCAGAATTAATATTTTATAATAGAGGCATACATTTTTTACTTTCAGAACTTTTTTCCTATTGTACAGAATAAAGGTCCTTCTAGTAATATCCCACTTTCTGAAATTCACCTTTAAACCTGTGTTACATACAAAATTGGGATCTTGGTCCAAAGAAAGGTGACTGTGACAGAAAATCTATAAAAGAAGAGAATTTATACAACCTTACCAACCTTTAAGCATGATTTCTTTTAGATGATTAATTATCAGCCAAAAAAAAAAGAGAAACTAAATTGTTTATTAATTAAAACTCAGGTTGTAAACCTAGAATGGTTCTATAAACCAACTTTTCTTTCTCTTCCAATATCATCTCCTTTCGACATTTTATCTACTATTGAATACCTAATACAATATTCAATTTCCATGAAGAAAGGAAAAAATAGTAATATTTTATTGACACTGGAAAATGTACTAGGCACATATTTCTCAACAAAGGGCTAAGTATCAAAATTCTGGAGATCAAAAACACTACATCTTACACAAGTTAGTAAATAACAGATGAGAAATTCAAATTTATGTATCTGAAACTCATGCTTTCTTCCAATGGAATCGTGACCCAGCTAACCTAATTAATTATAATTATTCTCAAAATACTTCTTCATTTAAACCTGCTTTGTGTGAAAGCTAATAATTTGCATATAATTTTACTTGACACAGGGTAGTGACTGTACCCTGATAACATGTGATTCTACTATGTATTTTAGTGTCCTATATGTGCTAAGTTCATAATAAATACACGTTTTGAATAAATCCTTGAGAAGAAAATGTTATTGCATAGGTACCTTAAATCCTTTCTGTTGGTAATAAGCATTTTCATAGGGAATGGATTTGCTTTTGGATCAAAAGATGGTCTTAAGCCCTCTCCCCACTAGACAAAATTGCATAAACTCAACCCATAATGACTTTGTAATACCCAAAATTGTAGTAGTGCATTCTTGACCCATTTCATCAATTCCTCTTATATAAATATTAGTCCTTTCCTCATGTAGTCCTTCCCTGACTCCAGTGCAAAATTACTTTCTTGAACTTATATTAACTTTATGGGGATGCATTTCAAACATGCATACTCCTGTACATCATCCCTTTCCCCTTCTTTTCTTCCCAAACTCTAATTTCCTCTTTTCTAACTCTCAACACATCCCCAGGTGACATGATGAAACTTATGTCCTAAGGGGTGAATAAAGTCTATTAAATAGTATATTAAGTTGAAAACTTAATCTCAGATACAAGTAGTAAAAGTCCTCATTAAATACTTTTAAATTTACCTAGCTTTATTCTAAAACTATTATGTGAAAAGGTCTGTTTTGCCCCAAACATTAAAGTAAATCAATTTTAATATATAGGGGGTGATCTATGCTGCTTTTTGAAGTAAGTCACATCATTTAGATTTATTTTTCAATGAGAATAGACTTTAGATAGTACTTAAAGATAACCTCAGGTTTTAAGCATTATTTTAAAAGGACATGTGACTCATCATCTAGTATTATAATCTTATAATCAAATTTATAAAGAACTGCATTTTTAGCCTATTATATGAGTTCTCATGACTACTTTTTAAGCTCAAAACATTTTATGGTATAATATATTTTATATCCTGATCATGAAAATTTAATTAAGTAGGTCCTACCTCTCTTTTAAGTAACTTATTTAAATTCACTTTAATATTGTGGAACTTTATCCCTTCATTATGATTTTTTTAAAAAGAGGAAGGTAGAAATTAGAAAGTTTAGACATATAACCACCTCCATATACAATACTTCAAAATAAAAAAACCCTTTACTACTAAAGGAGTTGATGAAAATTGTTCTCTGGATCTAAAAATAAATCTCTTTGATAGGTAATGAAATTAATTTGAGTAATTAGGTGAGGAAGATTTTTTTCTAGATACTAAGATGAACATCAAACATTTCTTTAAAATTGAATAAACTTCTTACAAGAAATGTCATTTTAAAAATATAATTTTTCTTAATGTAACCACGTAGACTTGGATTCAGCTGATTGTCATCCTTATATATGACCCATGACTTGTGTTGAAGGAAACAGATTTTTATTAACTGTGTTACAACTTTGGGGAGGGGTGCCTGAGAATGCTCCTGCTCTGAGCCCTTCTCTCTCATGAGACCCAGAACATCTCTTGTTCCCCAAAAGACTACAAGCCAAAACCATGCCTGAAAGTTCCCCATTTCCTTATCTGTCTTTAATCTGATCACGCAAACAGTTCTCCATCTTCTCTGGAATGTGCACTTGTGGGCTTCAGAGTTGCCATCTTCTCGCAGCAGCTCTCTCTTTTAGGATCTGCGGTGTGCTTTTCTTTCTCCGTGTAGCGGTCCAAGAACCATGTGCCACGCTACACTGGAACGAAGTGCCCCAGATGCTGGAACCCAGGGAGGCACATGTCCTTGTGTGGGACCCTGCCTCCAGGAGTGGACTTCCGTCCTCTGTGGTGTCTAAACCCCTGGTGAGCCTTACATCTGCCTGGTCCCAGGAGCACTCCCATCAGTCTGAGGAGCAGGGCCAGAGACCCAGCACATTTAAACGACAAAAGCCCAGAGAAAGAGCTTGCACCAAGCTTCAAAGCCCTGTACCAAGAGAGTGACTTCTCTGTACCAAGTGCAAGAGCCTTCTCCATACTGAGAGCTCCATACCAAGAGAGAGAGAGAGACAGAC
This sequence comes from Furipterus horrens, assembly GCF_987537825.1. Classification (NCBI taxonomy): domain Eukaryota; kingdom Metazoa; phylum Chordata; class Mammalia; order Chiroptera; family Furipteridae; genus Furipterus; species Furipterus horrens. The sequence goes on along the minus strand of NW_028327172.1, from coordinate 28,826,011 downwards.
AGAGAGAGAGACAGACAGAAAGAGAGGAGAGAGAGAGAGAGAGAGAGAAGTGAGAGAGAGAGAGAGAAGAGAGAGAGAGAGAGGAGCGAGAGAGTGCCTCTGTGTGCCTTTTCTTTATAAAGATCCTCCCAAAATCTCACGTGCACAGGACACCAGTACGAGTGTCTAGCTTTTCCTATGGTGTGTCAGTGTCCAGCATTTTTTTGTCAGCTCCCCAGTGTCCTTGACCCCCTTTCTGCTGCCATTTTTAGTCAGGGCAAAAGTTTCCCAGTTGCTCACAGGCACACACGGATCTATTAGTCCAACGTAGGGCATCTGGCCCCTGCATCTCATCTGGCCTCTGCAGCTGGTGTGGGTGCTGTATGAGCTCCCCTGCCCTGCCACCAGCTAAGTCAACAGCAGCCCTGCAGGTACACGTTTACATAGTCACTTTTCTTGTTTACAGTTGGGCCCTGGCAGCAGCCTCCTTCTGGGGCCCTTCCCTTCAGTAAGGCGCAGCTGCTGTGTGAATCTGCCTTTGTTATACAATGTGCCTTAAGCACTGTGGCTTCTGCTCTGTGGGTGCCCTTCCCACCTCCCCTGTCTTTTTGCTTTGAAGGTTCCCCTGTTTTCCAGGGACCTTAGCTCTGATCTACCCTGTTACATAATGCTTACATTGTTTTCACTACAAACAGAGATATAAACTGAAATTGAAATAATGTCCTTGAAATCTCTTTTTATATCAAAGTACTTAGATACTGTGGTTCATTTTATCTCATAAACCTAAGAAAAAGATATGAAAGTGAAAGAAAATAATTAAATGTGTCTAATTTAAAACTATTTTTTTATTTAAAAATGAACCGTGGCTCATGTGGCTTAGTGTACTGAGTACCAAACGGTCACTGGTTCAATCCCAGCCAGGGCACATGCTTGGATTGCCAGCTGGTTTCCTGGTTGGGGTCGTGTGAGAGGCAACCACACAGTGATGTTTTTCTTCCTCTCTCTCTCTTCCTTCCCCTCTCTCTAAAAATAAATAAATAAAATCTTTTTAAAAAATGACACTATTTGCTTAAAATGTTTTAATTCAGCATGTTATTAGAAAATATGAGTATTTTTAAGTGACTGAAAAAATTTAATCACCAGAGTATTTTGATTTATCAATTTCAATAAGAACTAATGATTTGAACCAGAATTTCTTTCTTTTCTCTACATTTCCATATTATCCACAAAAATTGAGATTTAAAAATATTATTGAAGGAATTCAGATAGTTTTAAAATATATACTTTGTGATTACTCACAAGAACTACAATTAAATTATGTTAAAATATGAGTATTTTATAAAGAAATATAAAATTTTTTATGAAAAAGGAAAAGTGATATAAGATAATGTTGAAAATATGTAGCAGTAAAAGAAAGAATGTCCTTTTTTTTTTACTTGACTCTAGAATTCTTCCAAAAGGCCACTTTTTTCCAGTGTGCTGGAAAATCTTCCAAATGTCTCTGAAAGATGACAAAAAGAGCCAGCCTTAGAGATATATAGATATAGATATAATGTAGTATTATTTTTAAACATTATTGTTTCTTATTGTAAAACAGGTAAAGTAGTGGTTAAGAGTAAGGACTTTCAATCAAATGGACCTTATTTCATATCTAAGCTCTTCCAATAGGATCTTGGGAAAGTTATTTAATTTTCTATGCCTTTCTTTTTTTTTTTTTGGAATTGGCATTGCCTTATTTATGTATTTGTTCTTTCTTTTTTTCTTTATTGTTATTGTTTACACTATTACAAATGTGCCCATCTGCCCTCCACCAATTTGCCCACCCCACCCCCCACCCTGTCTCCCTCTTCCCTCTGGCTGTTACCACACTGTTGTCTGTGTCTGTGTATCATGCGTGTATGTTCTTGGGCTAATCCCTTCGTCTTTTTTTACCTGTTTTAGTCATTTAAAATGGAGATCAAAAAGCATACCTGACAGTCCTAAAAATTGAGAGACTAAATATACAAATAGACAAGGGTCAGGCCATATATGATAATAGGAATCTGACCAACCACCTCTGTAGCAATCAGCCCAGGATGATCAGGACTTGGTCCATGACTGCCAGTTTTCCTACTTTTTTGCTCCTATTTCCAACTCAGGATTAACCATAGAAAACCAAGTATGCTCCCCTGACCAGTCACTGCTTCCAGCTCCCCCATGCCAATGACCTCCAATTAGAACATCCTGGAAACCTTCCTTTTTCTTTTTTCGCTATAAACTATTCCCATTCTCGTGCCTACCTTTGAGTCTCTGGCAAATGCAAGCCACAGCAGCTTGCTAAATAGTAGCTCTGCAGAAATAGCCTCTGTTTGTTCTCATTTGGGTGGTTTTTGTTTAGTTCCACAAGATTCAATGAGAGAAGAAATGTAAAAGTCCCATTCCTACATTTAGTATATGAACATTCCAAATTATAGAAACACCTGTTGCATGGTTGGGTCTATGTTCTTCTTAATTTTGCTGAAGGTGATGTTTCAAACATTTTTAATATTTTATGTTGTGTTTGGAACAGTTTAGCATAAAGATGTTTTTGTTCTTTGCCAGCATGCATTCATACTGACTAACTGGAATAAATAAAATAATTATTTTGATTTAAAAATATATTAATTTGGAGAGTAGTGCAGGTCCTGTAATAAGAATCAAATAAATTGTGGCAAATGCCTCTTCAAGACACTGAGGAAGAGGATGGTAAGTTGAGCTAAAAGAAACATGGCAGAATTACCCAGTGAGCATTTAAAGATTACAGATCACTTACAACCCAATTACGACCTAACAAATCTGAATACATAGGAAATGAGATCCAGCATTAGAATTATTAAAAATCTCCCCAGGTGATTCCAGTCAGGCTGGTTTATAAATATAAACAACATTGGCAGACACCTAAGTTAGATATATATATATATATATTTTTAATTTAGAAATGCCAAAAAATTCATATATGCTATTTAAAAACTAGAAGAAAAAAAAAGGCAAAATTCAGTTACATCAAAGAATTCTGTATTGTTAAGATTAACATCAAAAGATGGTTTATCTATTACAATTTTACATCCTCTGGACTGGAGAGGTGATTTGGATTCCAGTCGTCAGAGAATACAAGAATTTTAATTTGAGTTCAGGCTATAACTCTATTTTCTTTCCCACATACAATAATAATTATGGGGAACCTAGTAAGCCATCACTATTCTCTTCAAAACCCCCACACTCTAGAGGCATTGCTCTATAAATTCTGCCTCTCACTCTTAGAATCTCCTGAACTCTTCCTTCTCCCTGGCACTCAGCTGAGGGAAGAGTGGACTGTAGTTGACCCTCTGTCATGGGTCCATATCCATGGACTCAACCGTATCCTATTGATGGGTACAGGAGGCTCTCTCAGCACTGACTCAACTTGGCATCTACCTTTCTTTAATGTATCTGTGAAAATGACATTTCACTGTCAAGGATATCTGTGAGGGAAATTCAGAATCTGTGTGCCCACACAAGAGATGTTAAATGGAGTGGAAAACATTGCCAATGGCTTGGTATATCATCTGAGAGTGCGAGAGAGAGAAAAAAAATGAGGATGTAAGTAATGTAAAATAACAGATGCTGCACTGAAAATATACCAAGCAACCAGTTATTTAGCCAACTTGGCCCCAAATTAGTAGGAAACTGGCATTTTCAAAAGGATTTACTTTTTCTTTAGGGCTTTTCTAAGGACTGGACAAAAGGTGCTTGCATTTATGCTGCGTATGTGTCTCAGGGTTCTAGTTGTTATTCACTCACTACCATGGTCGAGATCACTTGGATTTGTTACCATTAGTGTTAGCTAAATATTGAGAAAGGGAGCCAAAGGGGCCTTAGATATTGAGCTTAGTAAAATGGGAAGCATGAGCCTGTTTGCTTCACCAGGAAGCTACAGCTTCACACTGCAGGAGACCACAGCATTGTCCTCCACCGAGGGAATTTACCCTCCTCCCTTCCCTGCTCTGGCACTGGATTATTGGGGTGCTCAGGAATAGGTTCTGGCCCAAAGAGCACTGTCAGTTTAACTAAGTGGTGTAAACCTATCCAAAGCTCAAGGAAAATTGGGAAGTTGACTGGTTATTTTCAGGAAGCACCTGGTCCATCCCAAACCCAAGGTCTTGGTTACAATCCCAGGGAAACAGAGAAGCTCTCTCTCTTGCTCATGACCTGCATCTGCACGTGCCTGTTTCCTCCATGGCCACTTGGGCCTAGCAGCCATATGGCCCATGGATGAGCAGCTCCACATGCAGGTTCCAGGAGGGAGGCTGCAGTAGACTAGCTGGACACACATGCTGACTAGCCAGGTACGGGATTGGACTGAACTATTATATAGAGCACAAACTCTTGGCAGTGGCCTTCATGCTCACCCAACTGAAGACAAGATTGGACTTTTTCCAGGGGAAAACAGAAGGAGATGGGACATTAGGAAGTGATGAGAGGAACCCTGTTAAGTATATTACGCATTATCAATAAACCATTCCAGAAAGCCACATCCTCCCATGAGAGTTTCAGGAAATTCTTTTCTTTTAGACAACACAAGAACCCCTCTTCCACCGATAACAATTTGAAATACATTCCTTCAACAAGGTCAGATAAAGGGTCCATTCCCTAAGTTCCAGAATTTTTTTGAGGATAATACATTCTTTTCTGTATGTTACTTGCAGAAGTTGATAATATATGCAAAATGCACAGTAGGTATTCAGGAATTTTTTTTTAAGTTGAGGCAAGATAGAGAAAATATTACAGAGTGAAAAGGGGTTCTTTCATGTGGCACTGTGGTGTAAAACCCAACAACTAGTGTTGAGGAAAACAAGTCTTTACTTACAATATTCCAACCTGGGGAGGGCAGTGAGCACTTCAGCTCAGAGCCATGTTCTCCTACGGGACCCAGCACTTCCTTGCTCCCCAAAAGGCTAGAAGCCAAAAACATGCCCAGAAGTTCCCCATCCCTTTTCTGTCAGCTCTCTCCTTTAGGATCTGGGGTTCAATGTCATCAGCCACTGTATAGCAATCTAGGAAATCATGTGCCATGTTGCACTGGCTCATGCATGGTTCTCTCTCTGCTCTTCCAAAAGCCGTATGGATCTCTCCTTCCTTCTAGAACTGCATGGTGCTCTCTTTCTACCTTCTTGCGAACCACATGCTTCTCTCTGCAAATGGCTGCCGCCTTATTTTTAAATCCCTGACCGTGGCCTGTGACACAGTGGGCAGTGTAACTGGTTCTGACCAATCACAGAACCTTGTGCAGGCCCCTTAAGTTCTTTCCTCACCATTCTATGGTCAAAACCCCTCCCATCTCCTTGGGGCCTTGGAAGAACCAAAGCTATTTGCATAACTAAGACCCTAGCTACCTGCCATAGATATGCAAAGGCATCTTGGAAGCTGTCCCCTTCCCCATCCTCTGACTGCAGGCTCTGGGGATTTTTAGGGACCTGCTCTGTAACAAAAAGGCTTAAAAATGAGGCTAAGGAAATGCAGGAAACATTTACTTTGCACCTACTGTTTCCCAGGAACTGGTCACACATTAATTTTCTGTGTACCTTTGAAGGGAGAGTCAGTTTTTTCAGAAAAGAAACTGATGTGCATAGACATGTAATAGCCTTGAAATAAAAAAATTGCAAAGGGACAGAGTAGAGATACAAACTCACGTTATAACCTAGCAAACTGGGGCTCCTGCATGTGGTGCCTTGGTGTATGACTCAGCAGTTAATGTTGAGAGAAACAGGTTTTTATTTACTAGATTCCAACCTCAGGGTGGGGGGTTGGGAGCAGTCCAGCTCAGAGCCCTGTTCCCGCATGAGACCCAGCACTTCCCTTGGTCCCCACCAGGCTATGAGCCAAAAATAAGCCCAATAGTTCCCCATCTCCTTATCTGTTCTTAAGCCGGCTGCGCAAATAGTCCTCCTGTCCCTCTGGAAGGCACTCTCGTGGGTTTCAAAGTCTCCATCCTCTCAGGATCTGGGGTACATTGTCATCAGCCTCTGTATAGAGTGGATCATGGTGAAGTCCCGGAAATGCACAAGTTTCAAGACAGTGTCTTCTCTGTATGTCCCAGTATACAGATAGAGTCCAGGTCTGCAAGGCAGAGTCCTCGGTGACTTCAGTGTCAGCTAGAGCAGGCACAATCAGGTTCAAAGCAGCAGCATGCCTGCTTTCCTACTAATTCAGGCCACATGGCTAAGTTATCCCTATGAACTGCATAACTGCTTGCTGCTTCCCACATGGCTGCGACATCATGGCCCCCTTTCTTTCTCATGGCTACCTGCCCTTCTTTTACATCCTGACCCAGAACCTTCTATGTGATCTCATCTCCAAATCCTCCCATAGTGAGCTATATTTGCCAGTTTCCCTGTATTGTTTACATTCTTTCAGCTGCCATTTTTAGTCAGGGCAAGAGTGACTCCGTGATCCTGGGGCCCCCACCTCCCTGGCTATGTCAGGATGCATTCTGAAAGTCCTGCACATACCTGTTGCCCCTGGGAGGTAGTGCAGCTGTCACCTAACTACCAGCTTACTCTTTTCTTATGTAAAATATCTCAACTGTAGTATTGTCTGCCCTTCCTTCTCCTATCCCCCAACCTCGGGCTGTAGGGGGGGCATGTCTGTTTTGGGGACCTTTTGCTCCGTACCCTATTTCAATGTCTCTACAAATTCTCTCCCATTAAATTTTGCCTAAGGTTATTTTACTTTTATCCTTAAGAAAATGGAGAGCCATTAAATATTTTTGAGCCAGGAAAAACATGATTAACAGTCATTTTAGAAAACTTAGTATGGTGATTTGTACATGACTTTGAATAGAAATATTGAGTTCAAGGATTGAGAAGACTAATGCAAGGACCAAGGAGATTGTAAATAGTGTCTGGATTAGGATGGAGCCAGCGGACATTGAAGGAATAACCTTTGTCATAACTTATATTGCAGCTTGTGGTACATTTCTGAGAAACTGCCAGATTTTTTTCCACTGCAGAGAAAGAAACTATTTTTTAAAGAAAAGAGTCACCTTCTGGAAAACATAGGTCAAGTGCAAACCTGAAGGTATTTCATGGCGCTATTTTTCTAGTTTAGGAAATGTGTTGCAATGCCAAGGTGATATCTGACAGTGCTGCAGCTTTTCTTCTGCATCCTAGAGTAATTCATCAAAGTAACTGTAGGCAAAGGAATATAAAGGTTTAGTCTTTTCAATTTCATTAGCTGACAACAGGTTCCACAGAAAACTATGAGGAAATGCAAGTCAAAAACTTGAAAGGTATTTGTGAATAACTATTGAATAGGACACAGCTAGGAGGCAGGTGTTGTCAGGCTTAAAGAAAAAAACATGTCAAATAAAAGGTTCATAAAGCCTGACTTGGAAACAATAATCTAAGAATGAGAGGGTGCAGTCTGACAACTGTGATGAGAAAATAGGAACCACAAATTCCAGAAAAAGCTTACATAGTCATTAATATAATCAAAGCATCTATGTAAAGAATAGAAGAAAAACCTTTCATAATGTTGCCTGGCCAGAGTCGAGCGAATGCTGTAATTTATCTTTTTGATATCCAAGAATCATTAAAATTAAATGATGAAATTCTGCCTCTATTTTACATTAATGGGAACTGTTTTACTATAAAAACATAACTGCAAATATGATAAAAACCACTGAAATGTTTATTTCAAATGCATGAACTTTATGGTATGTAACATGTCATTTCTAATTCTTTGTTAACATGTGTTTAAGTCAAAAGCAAATGAAGACCAGCCTTGAAGGTTTTCTGAGCAGACAAAACCAGATTAGTATTTTTTTTTTAATTGTAATTACCAGTCACTGTGAAGACACTGCTTTCTCATACTATATATAAGATGCTTTGTTATGGTATATGTCTTTGAGGTTCATTCCATGTTTTAGTTTGAGAGACCCAGTTTCCAACCTGTCTTTTTGGTGCGTGCACAATACATTTATAAACCAATTACTTCTTCAATGATTCATTGGTTTTACTTGGCTATTTCTGAACCTTTGACATTGTCATTGCATATAAAGATAGAAATATGCATAAAACATGTTTAAAGGCACAAACAATATTCCTATAACAAAGAAACAATTATTCTGAGTCAGTGCAATGATGTAGGTTCCCTCATGACAGTTCATTGCATTGGTTCATTATTTTGTATTAATATAGAGTTTTTGATTCAAATACAGACCTTAAATAAATGCAAAATCAACTTCATACGTGATTAGCCAAACACTATTTGAACATTTTATATTCATAAAACAATTCATTAGATCTTTATTGACTATAGCTCTAGACACTATGCTAGAGGCTACAAATATAGATGTGATTACAATATAGTCACAACTTCATGGTGCAAATAGATTAGTAATGGAACTGACCATTTCACAAATATTGTTTAATCACAAAAGTATGCCTTAGATAGAGTGCTGGTAAAAGGATAAATATATCAATTCTGAGCCTGCCCACCTCTGCAAACCTATCTCTTTCATTCAGTTCCATGTTCTCTAGATACCACTCATTCTGTTACTGAACTCACTGGTGTTCACTGGTTGGGGTGTTCTACTAAAGAATAAGACATTGGTTGTCATTAGGTTGTTTTATTTACCTGCAGCAAATACAGAAGATAGATTCACATCCAGAGCTCTGTCTCCCCCAATGGGGACTTAGCCATTGCTTACATACACTACTTGGTTAATTACATGGTGATTTTTTCTTTGCAATTGGCTGAACTTAACCTGTTGGGTTGTGGTCAGGCTCACCCAGTTACAGCTGCATCTGCAAAATACTGTGCTACATTTTAAGATCTAGCAGGAATATCATTTAGTAAGACTACCCAGACCTTGAGACCCTAGTCTTATCTAACAATATAGACTAATTACATGGCATGCTCTTATATCCCAGTGCCTTGGCACAACTCCTTTTTCCTGGAAATCTCTCTAATTCCTTACACTTTCTTCCCCTGATTTAAACCCTTATTCATTTGTTAAGTCTTGGTTTTTGGTTTCATGTCTTAGGGAAGCATCTCTGATAATCCCAGATTGCTCTAGCTGCTCCTCTGATGTGCTTCCAGCATCTTTTCTGCTTTCCTCTACCCAGGTAATATCAAACTTCTTTGTAATTGTCAATTTATGTTTCTTTCTCCTAAAGTTGAAGGCAGGTTCTAATTTCTATTCAACAGCATGCACTCAGCAACTAGCACAGTGCCTGCTGCCTTGCAAATGGTCAAAGTTTATTTATTTAGTGAATGTACCAATGAATGGATAAAACGAGGGATAAACCTTTGCAGGAAGTTCAGGAAAGACTTCATACTAGAGCATAGAAAATAAGTACTAGTGTTCTGTGGCATACGCACAAAGTGTAAGACCTGATTCTGTCTTGAAAGAGTTGACAATCTCATTCAGAAACATCCAGCATATCCACTGCACATAAAATAGCCAGTTGTGGTTTTGCCCAGACCAGCAAATCATAAGCATTAGATAAATGTTACAATCAATGCTGTAGGCAGGAAAGTGATATAATTTCAAATCTGAGTGGAGTCAGAAGGTTTTGTGGGAGAGATGGAACTTTAATAAAGTCTAGATTCAGGAACAATTTGTAGAGATTTAATGTGGAGAAAAATAATTCTAAGTATGGGAAACAATGTGAGCAAAGAAGTTAAGATTGGAATCAGGGTAAGATGCAGTTAATTTGAAGGTCATTTCTGAAAGCAAGAAAGACAGCAATATAGAATAGTGGCTTTGTGGATATTGCCAAAATTTATGAGAAAGTCTAATATCTTACAGTTACATATGAAACAGAGGTCATTAAACTTTTATCTTCAGGTCAGATATAATCACAAAGAGGATGCCTCTCTTTTCTAGATAGTCAATCCAAAAGACTGAGTTTACAGAAATAGAAGAAAGAAGTACAAAATTGAGCTCCCTTGTGATAATAAATCCACCTTGACTATTTTGGCTGTGAAAAGTATCATTGTTGGTGGTGGGCAGGATTTGTAGGTTTGATCCCATGGGACATTCTGCAAAAGGAAAGCAATTTAGCACATCCCTTTTGGTGCCCGCAATAGTAATGAAGTGGAAAAAAATAAATTTTTGCTTTCTGGCTGCCTAGCTAAATTGCAAAATAAACACCTGAAACTGCATTAACTCATTATATGCATTTTCAAGTAGCTCACAAATAGTTGGCTGAATGATATGGATTTTCACATTTACTATAATTGCATTAAAAGAGGAATAGTAGCCATGCAAATGCATAGTGATTATATTTTATTTTTAAGTTACAGTTTACTTGCAATATTATTTTGTATTGGTGTTAGGTGTACAGCTTGGTGGTGACAGTCATATACTTTACAAAGTGTCCCCCTGATATTTCCAGTGCCCACCTGGCACCACTACATTCCCTATGCTGTGCTTTACATCCCCATGACTATTTTGTAACTACCAATTTGTATTTCTTAATCCCTTCACCTCTTTCACCCCGGTACCCCAACATCTCTCCCCTCTGGCTACTATCAGTCTGTTCTCTGTATCTACAGGTATGGTATTTTTTGTTGTTGGTGTTGATTAATTCTGTTCTGTAGATTTCACATACAAGTGAAATCATATGATATTTGTCTTTCTCTGACTGACTTATTAAAATTTATAGTGATTATATTTTTCTCAAAACAGTTTTTCAATAGAAAAACCAAAAATTCAAAATATGATCTTTGGGGGTGGTGGAGGAGGAGGAATAAAGAGGAGAGTAAGTATCAACAAGGTCTTTGTTCTTCAGTCGCTCCTGAGTTATATTATTTGAACTCTCACATCAGTCACAACCTCAGCGTCAAGACTCATTTTTCTTTCCCCATTCATCGGATTTAAGTCTATGTTAATTGTCACAAAAATCAAATGAGATCGATACTGTTATTATCTTACTTTAAAAAAGAAGGAACTGAACCCTGGCTGGTATGACCCAGTTGGTTGGAGCACTGTCCCATAATCAAAAGGTTGCAAGTTCAGTTCCCAGCCTGAGCACAAAATCAGGTGCGTGTGATTTCTGGTCCATGCACGTACAGGAGGCAAGTGATCAATGTTTCTCTCTCACACCGATGTTTCTCTCCCTCTCTCCCTCTCTTCTTCTCTCTCTAAAAAGCAAAAAAGTACTCAAGTGAGGGGAAAAATGGAACTGAGGCACAGAGGTTTATTTGAATCTCAAGCAATCTGACTCTGGAGTTTATATTCTTACCTACCTTTTATCTCCATCCTTAAAGCATAGTGGTGTATACAGAGAGGGCTCTTTCTAGAAGCTCAGTGCAGTGAAATTGAAACTGGAAAAGTCAGCATTTATGCTGCCTGTCACTACCAGAACCAACAGGTAGAGACCAGGATCAAATCTTTATGGGCGTTTTATTCAGATGCCAGCCATCTGAGAAGACACCGTGGTACACTCTTTAAACTGTCTTAACATCTCGTCTCAAGTCAACCTTTTTGTAAGGAGAGGAAAAGAGTAGGTAAGGTGTTTGGAAAAATAGTAATCAGATAAAGAGTGCAGTCTGGTGGCAATTTTCCTAGTATTTCTATTTGAACAATTCTTTATTTACATTGCCAGGGATGGATGTTCCCTCCTTGGAACACAATGGCTCAGATACCATATCCATGGCTTGCAGACCCCTGGAGCAAAAGGTTGAATTGCTTATTGACTTCCTGGAGTCAGGAAAGTCATGTATTCCATTCCAGTTCCTGGAATAACAGCTTTCCACATGCATTAAACCTATCAACTATAACGACAGCTAAAATCTTTAACTCTTGAGTTCCCCTATTAAAATCAAAATTCGTGTATAGCCAAAGACTTTTTCCATTGGAAACTCAGCTGTTCTTCATCAGAAAACAAGAAAAAACATAGTTTGTAACTTTAATGACAGGCATCATTTATTTCTGCAAGGAAGACTAGGATTTATCCAGACAATATTTACTGAGTATCTACCAGGTGAAAATCATACAGGATTAGGCAATGTTTAATACTCATGGTCACTGGAGAAAAGAGGCCCTGGAGTTCTACAACTTTCCTAAATTTGCATGCAAAAATTTGACTTTAAGAAGATACATACTTTTCTGAGTAGGATGTTCAAAGCTGTCATCAGAATTTCTAAGAATTAATGATATTTTCAAAAGTAGTAATGACTACTGTCCTGAGGGCTGCAGACAGGAAGACCCAGGGTCCACATAAGGATGGGGGTTTTGAGCCCAGAGCTCTTTTGCATAAATGGGGATTCCAGAGACTGAGTCTGGCCATCTGTCTAATTCTTTCCATGGAGATGGCCAAGTGACAGGAAGACCACTGGCATCAGCACAGTGAACACTCATGTGCCATTGTTTTATTATATATTTTTACTTGTGACAGAAACCTGTTCAGCATGTTGAGGAAAAATTAAAAATAAAATCTCTCAACCTCAAATATCCTTTCCACAGATACAAAAAATAAAGAAAGCACTTTACTATTGAATTAACATTAAATCAGACTGGGATGTGCATCAGTGGTAGTCTGCTAATGATATGTATAAAGACAGGAAGGAGTTCCTTCCTTTGTATACCATCAAACAGACATAATCCATTACATACCTGTTCTCAAGATTAACAATAATTTGTCTTCTTGGAAAAAGATTTGACCAAACTGCTTGCTCTATGTTCTTTCATAGTTAATCCCAAATTCACCTGGTAAATGGGGTAGTCATCTGGGCTAGCTAACTGCTTTTATCAGAAGAAATAATAAAACATCTGTACCTCTATGACAAGCTGCTGGTTACAGCTAGGGACAAGGCCTCAGGCTAAAATTCTGTTGAGAGGATTTAGCAACTCCAGCTCCCTTGATGTTTACATTTTAAAGAGATGACTCTCTAGCTTTTAAGAAAACTTTCCTGCATTGTAACACTAGTTTATTTATCCTAAAAATATTTACAGTAGTCCCCCTTTATTCACAAGGGATACATTCCAAGACCTCCAGTGGATGCCTGAAATGAAGGATTGTACAAACCTTATGTAACAGAACCCCTGGGCTGATCCAATTGAAACAGAACCCACAGGCTGTTTAGTTAGGGGCCCAATTGCCAGCCGCCAGAATTACAACTCTCAGTACTAGAGTTTAGTGAAAAGAAAAGGAACTGTTTATTTAACAGTTAAACAGATTTAGATTATTTGCGGATTTCTGCTGTTGAGTCTTATGTTCTTTAAAATACCCACAAACACATAGTTCTGCCTCCCCCTACCAAACCAGGCTAGTTTTAGGAAAGTCGGAAACACCGTTTCCCTACTTCCTAGGCACAGTTCAGCTTTACCAGTAGCTGCCAATCACTCAAATCTGATTGGGGAGGTCCTTTCTGTGCTGTGGTGCCCTCCAGGTCTCAATGCAGAACTGCCTGGATTCTCAGCCTCCTTGTAAACTGCCTTCTTCCTGAAAACTGCATGGATCTCCTCTCCTTCTCAAAACTGCATGGCGAGAGCCTCTTAAAGCGGCCTGGAGAGCCCTCTCAAAACCGCATGGAGAACTCAGTTTCTTTAATCCGCATGGAGAAGTCCCCTTCACCAAGCCGCGTGGAAGGGATGCGTGGGAGACAGCGAGAGTGAGCGAGAGAGAGAAAGAGGGAGAGCGTGAGACGAGACACCGCTGAAATGTCTGCAGCTGCTTATATATCCCTGACTGCATCCTCTGATGCAGTGGGTGTTGCAACCAGTTCTGACCATTCACAGAACTCTGTGCAGGCTCTGTATGCTCCTTCGGTACCATTCCACAGTTCAAGACTCCTCCCATCTTCTTGGGCCTTGAAAGCACCAAAGCCATTTTGCATAACAAAGACACTTAACAACCAGCCACAGGCATGCAAAGGCATCTTAAAAGCTGCTTCCCTTTCCCCACCCCCCACTCGCAAACTCTGGGGTTTGTTTTTGGACACCCCTGTTTCTGTAACACTTATATATCCATCTTTTTTCTATACACATATTATGATAAAGTTTAATTTATAGATTAGGCACAATAAGATATTACCAACAATAACTAATACTAAAATAGAACTTTTATGACAATATACTGCCATGAAAGTTATGTGAATGGCTTTGGGACCATTCTTAAGTAAAACCAGGGTCAGTTGAGCGCCAGCACCATGACACCATGACAATTGAGAAGGTCATCGAGAAGGCTGGTGGCTAATGGGGTGACAGCATGTACAGAGTGGATCCTCTATGCAAGGAGGATTCATGTCCTGGGTGGGAAGGAGCAGGGCTGCTCGAGATTTCTTCACATTGCTAAGAACTACGTGCATGTTAAAACTGAGGAATGGCTTAATTTTGGAATTTCCCATTTAATACTTCCAGACCATGGTTGACTGCTCTTAAGTGATGGATAGTGACACTGAGACATAAGGTGGGACTGCTATCTCGTCGGCAGCCTTCCGTCTCGAGAGACGATGGTGTAGCTTCTTAAGAGTCTATCTGCACCGCCAAGAATGGTTGTGCAGTCCGACTCGGGAGTGACACGGTATCTGTCTCCTCCCGTGTTGAATCGACATCTTGCGATGACGCTGGAGTGTCCTCTCCAGTGAAGCTGAAGCTACAGAGCCTGGGCAGGGTGATATGGAGGGTCTGCTGTTGCCCATGCAGCAGACCCCCCCTCTCTTCGCAGCTGAAGGGTCCAAGGGAAAGACGGAGTCAATACAGCTTGGCTTCAGGTGCGCCGCAGGAGTTGCCGGTGTTGACTACAACGTCAAACCGCCTTAGGGACTCCGGCTCCGGATTTTCTGTCGGGGTTTACTCCCTTAGCCTTTCCCCTGAAGAGGTATGCCGCAAGGCAGCGGAGGTTTTTTGGAGTCAGAGTTTTCCTTCTCTGATGTGCCCTGACTGGAAGATCGAACCAGCGACACTTAGCTCGCAGGCCGACGCTCAATCCACTGAGCCAAACCAGCCAGGGGGACTGCTATACACACACATCAAAGGGACAGAGAAAGGCAGAGGAAGGGTTTATAATCACAAGGCGATTCAAGGCAATGTTCTAAGAAAGGGAGTACAGAAAAAGTCTTTTTGACTTTTAGCATCAAGAAGAATTCTAAAAACGTGAATTTGCCCTTACAAGGGTAGCACTGTTCTTTTCTAGAATTGCAGTGTTAAGGAAAAGATGGGGCATTGGCTTCACTTGTAATCTTGAAAGGGGGACCTTTTGTGCTGTTGGTGGGAATGAAGGCTGGTGCAGCCACTGCAGAAAGCAGTATAGAGATACCTCAAAAAAATTAAAAATGGAACTGGCTTTAGATCAAGCGACCCCACTTCTGAGACTACATCCAAAGAAACCCAAAACACTAATTTGAAAGAACATAAACATCCCTATGTTCATTGCAGCATTATTTACAATGACTAAGATACAGAAGCAGCCCAAGGGTCCATCAATACATGAGTGGGTAAAACGACCGTGGGACATTTGCACAATGAAATACTATTCATCCATAAAAAAAGAAAGTTTTACCTTTTGCAACAGTATGGATGGACCTGCAGAACATTTTGCTAAGTGAAATAAGCCAGTCAGAGAAAGACAAGTACCATATGATTTCATTCATATGTGGAATCTAATGTTCAAACTGAACTAACAAGGAAAATGGGATCAGACTCATAGATGGAGAGCAGGATGACAGCTAGTGGGGGGGAGGGGAGGCAGGGGGAGGGGAAAGGTAAGGGGTGGAGGGATCTGGCAAAAAGGAAAAAGGACCCATGAACATAGATAACAGCGTGCTGATTCTGGGGGAGGAAAGGATATAAGTGGCATAAATGGTAATGAAAAAATACAATAAAAAAGTTAAGAAAATAAAGTAAAATGGGATTTTTCCAATTTCTTGAGATAACGGTTTTAGGTGCTGCTGAGGTCAATATATGTTTCTGGCCCTGTCCTCCAGAAAGCAGACTCTGAGAGGGAAATTCAAGCTCAGGGCATTTAATCGGGGAATTCTCAGGATCAACCTCTGTGGAGCAGCGCTGGCAGGGAGAAGATAAACTGGGAAGTAACCAGCTCTGCTGCTGAGAAGACCCTGCAAAGCGGCCATGCACTGAGGCAAGGAGGTGGGAGTTTTATAAGGGAACCGCATGGCCTAATTTGTATATTAAGCCCCCGTGGGAAGGAGGTATAACTCTGAAAGAGGCAATTCTCTTCTAAAAGGACAATTTCCAGAGAGTGACTTAGCCGCCAACCATCTGGGGAGATGCGTGCTTCTGTTCCAAAGGGGGCGGGGACCTGGGCCACACACCGCAATATCCACGGCAGTGTGTTTGACATTCCCTTTTCTGAGATCTAAATTCTACTGTATTTCAACACAATTCTTATATTTTTATATATTGAATGTGTCATTGTGTGGGTGGACAATTTTAGAGCCAAGAAACTGGCTTTGCCAGAGGACTTCTGGATAGTCTCTGTGTACTTAAAGAAAAAGTGCCCCCCAAATAGGGTTGGACTTTTTAAAAACCAGGCTTCCTGGATTCAGTTCCCTAGTTGCTTCTTTGAACTCTATTTCTTTTCTTTCTCCTAGCCCTGTCTGTGAGGTGCAGCCTAAACATTTACAAGCCTCCTTCATGGGAAGACTTAATCTCAGTGCTTGGACTAAGCATTATTGGGAATTAAATCCACAGCTTGGCATGGTTATTTAGGGTTTAAAAAAAAAATGAAGCATTATATGTGACGAATAACAATGTATGCTTTCATTGTGTAGTTTGGCAATTCTAATAATCTTTCGTAGAGCACCTTAATAAACGAATCCTTTCAAAGAAAGTTATTACTGTATCTTGTAAAGAAAACTTTCCTATGTGTATTCTTCATAACTTGTAGTTATGCAAACAATAAAAATGTTATCTAAGACATTTAATGTCTGTCTCTCTTTAGGACACACAAAGGCCAAAACTCTTATGCTTAGCTTGTAAGGCTCTGGGTCTTTGACCCAAGCGAGGGTGCCCCTACCTGCACTGCTTAAAGGATACCACGTGGTTCTTTCCCAGCTGTACCTTTCCCTGCAGGCAGGCAGTCTCTGGGGCCAAGGAGATATGCTCAGCTGCAGTACTGGTTTCTGCATCCCCCACTTTTCAGGTCTTCCATTAGATTTTCCTGCTCAGTGGCTACCTGTTTCCATGGTCCAGAGAGGCCCGCCCTGGGTCGGTTCTTGACAACAGACATCCTTACAAGTGTGTGAACCCCAGAACTCATGGGTAACCAATAAGAAGCTGCTTCAGACCTTTCTCTGTGTAGCTGGGACTCTAATTCCCTATGTGTGCATTCCCGTGCCCTCTGAGTAACCAAAGTTTAGCCATTAGGGTAGGAGGGTGAGCTTAGAGCTTGGATGAGCATGCTGGGGTTTCCATACCTCTGCGTGTGTGTGTGTGTGTGTGTGTGTGTGTGTGTGTGTGTGTGTGTGTGTGTGAATGAAGCTCTCATGGTATGGGATAGAGATAGATGGGATAAGAGGACAAGTAGACAACAGGCCAGGGGCCAGCTTTCTCTCATTGTCACATTCTGGCATGAATTGGCAAGAAATCCTAGAAACTGGTCTTCCAAGTCATTTTGAGGTATTAGAAGTCACAATTAAAAAAAAAATTATTGTGTTTAAGCTTCTTAAAAAACTTGACTTACAACCTCTAAAAATTTTTCATATGTAATATCTAGACCTATATTTTTACTCTTCCCTCATGGTTCACAAAAATTGAAGGAAGGCTTGCCCCATGATTGAACTTCTAATTTTATCATCTCCTTTCAACCATGTTTTTCCCCTTGTAATGTGTACCTGGATTACAGTAAACTTTCTTAACTGTTGACAGTTTCTTAAATCATTGTCTTTCTTGTTCTTCTGTATTTGCCTTTGTCTCTGTGAGTGATCCCCCTGCCATGGACTGACTGCCTCATGTTCCTAAATCTAGTGTGCACTGTCCACCAGGCCAATTTTCATTGAGTAGGCAATTTAAACTGCCTGGTAAGACTTTCTCTTGTGTTCTCATCCTGCTTTCCCTCACCTGAGTGCATTTACATACTCATTTTCTCTATTCTTAATGAAACATGTTGACACCAGTGAAATTATATCTTAGTTGTTAGTTACTCGAGGAGAGTTATTATTTCTTAGACATCTTTTTAACAACAGAGTCTAGCACAGTATCTCATGAAGAGTAAATGCTTCAAAATATGCTCATTGAAAAAAGATCTATAAATAATTCAGTAATGATATTAGCATTTTTAGAATTAGAACAAAACAGCCAAATAAGTATTACTATGTGGATTTAAGTGTTAAACATGGTCTTTCTCTTATTTCCGTTTTCCTAGGTTAATGAGTATTTGAATTTTATATATATAACTCATATGCTTGAATAGCTGTGAGGCATGTAGAATTAAATTACTAAATCCAGAGAGAGAAAATTCATAGCAATGAATCAAGGAAAGGTTTAATATTTATTCTGTTCTGTGAACAGAGCCAGTGAGTAGACTTTTTTTCCCCTAAATTGACTTCAAAATTATTGATGATGTTAAAATACATGTTTTTCATTGCTTCTATAATAGCAAGAGAGATAAACTACTAAGAGAATGTTGCAAATGGTGGTTGGGTGATATATAATCCAAATTGAATTGGATTATATTTAGTTCATGGCTGTTAAAGATAATGCTTAAAACTTCACAAATTTAGAGTGTTGTCTACATTTATTCTACAGCCTTGTATCATATCCTTAGAGAAATTGCAAGCTTATCACCTCAGACTTGGCTATTACACAGAACTCTATCAATAAAAACAGTTTACATGCTTAGACAGATTACACAACTGGAAAAAATGCTACAGTAAAAATGGTGTCCATCTATTTCTTATATTAAAAAAATAAGAAAAGGATATAATTCCAAAGGTTTTATAGACATATAATTTAGTCTAAATCATAACTCATATTAATGTCTTTTTAATTATACTTGAATTTAAGAAAGATGACAACACAGTAACATCAATCACACCATTTCTATTTATTTATTTATTGATATTGGTATAACAATGGCATTCTCATTTTTATTTTCATTTCACAATACATAATGTAAATAATAAATCTATTAAAATCATGAATTTCATAAAGGCTTTATTTATTATATTTTTACTGGCATCTTTGATAAAATAAACCTTTGATGAAATTTTGTGATAAATGGTACTATTTGAAATAAGAAAGAATCTGTTTTTCTGCCTTCCTTTACTTTCTATCATTTTATATTTTACAGACTGAAAAAAAATTCTATGACTTGAAGAAAATAGTAACTTTTGCAAATTCCCAGATAGGAAGCTTTAGATCCAGGAATTGAACTTAGTTTGGTATGAGACCTTGAATTATGAGCCACTATGGGATATATATATACTACAGCGTTAATGCTTAAAATCATTGGTAAAATGCAAAAGATGCTCACTAGTAATGGTTAATAATCAGCATTATAAAGTGAAATTCAGGACATGCAGTGGAGGTGCGAAGAAGTTCCGACTTTAAGAACTGAAGACTAAACAAATTCCAAGGTCCCTTAATTTGCTCTCTGTTTTAGTCAAAGTCTGTGGGTGAGATCAAAGTACAAAAAACCAGTACATATAGACTCACTTTGACTCTCATTTTTCCAGTTCCCAAAACAGAGTTCATAACTGCATCCACTTCCAGTGTGGGTGAGTGTAAATATCTGATTACTTAATGTATTTGAAGTGCTTAAAACAGTGTCAAGCTCAGAAAGAGGGCTCAATAAATGCAGATGTTGCTATTCTTATTACTAATATTATGTAGTGATGCTGATTTTAGAGGCAGCACAGTTAAATGATTTTTTTTAAATGTCAATAAATGGAAGTTTGTTTTAATAGTCTGTCCCTACTTGTGGAATTTTGAACACATCTTAGTATCTTTGAGCTTCAGTTTCCTCATCTTTAAAACTGAGATAATGAAAGCAATCTATTTCAGAATGGAGATAAAGCACAAATAAGAATGTCAAAGCCCTGGCTGCTGTTGCTCATGGATTGAGCATCGGCCTGCAAACCAAGTGTCACTGGTTCGATTCCCAGTCAGGGCACATGACTAGGTTGCACCTCAGGTCCCCATTTGGGGGTGTGTGAGAGGCAACCACACAGTGATGTTTCTCTCCTTCTCTTTCTCCTTTCCCCTCTCTCTAAAAATAAATAAATACATAAATAAAATTGTTTAAAAAAAGAGAAAAGAATATTAAGAAAGTAAAAATAAATAGTTGACAGTTAATCTATTTAATTCAAACCATTATATATAAGATATAATTACAACATATAAAGAATTTAAATAGTATAGAAAATTATTGCTGCAGTATTTTACATTATTTTTCCTACTGAACCTTGAAAATTCCACGTGTATTTTACGTTTACAACCCAAATCAAATCAGAGTGATGACCCTTCATGTGCTTCTAATGACAAGAGGGCAGTTGCCATCATATTGAACAGCACAGCATTATTCCATATAATCCTCACTCTAATTAATGAGGGTTTTTTAAATTCTTATTTGCAAACAAGAATACTAAGGGTGAAATAATTTTGTTGAAGTCATATAACAAAAATGTGGGTTTCAAACAAGGGTTTTTCTTACTCTGAAGCCTGCATTTCTAACCCACTACACATACTGCACACACTGGTGATGCTTTCTGCTCTGTGTCTGCATTACTTACCATTAGTCTCTTTCTTTTTAACTTCAGTGGAAGGTCTCCTATTTTCAGGGGATGATAGACTTCAGAGGGAAAATGAAGAGTGTTCCCAGGCTGAAGTTTGTAGCCCAGTGAAGCACATCACAAACATGAACTCAAACATGATTTCTCACCTTTCCTTAGGAATCAATTTCAGTTTTTACCAACGTCACCCTAAGGGCACAAGAGTACATCGGTGCTCATGAGACACCAAGAACAGGGCCAAATAACCTGCCACAAACTGGGAGTGAATTTTATTGCAGATCTCATGGTTTTTCTCTCCTTTTGAGGGAGTAGGGGTGGAGGTGGGACAATTATACTAATTGTGCATACAACTTCATTATAGTCATTTTAGAAATATAAAATTAATGTTTAAAATGACTCCACATTGAGTAAAATGTGGCTTTGAGTACTCTTGCACACTTCAGCATATCTTCTGGTGTGTTCGTAACACAATTAGAGAAGCTCACCTTCTAGATGGCCTAAATTTTATTTAGCAAACAGATCACCCAAAACCTGTACACAGAGAATGTACTGTTTTGGTACTTCTTAAAATTACATTAGGTGAATTTTTCTTTCTTAAGAAAGCATTATGGGAACATCATTGATATATTTATTATATTGTGTTCCACTACAAAACATGACCCCTCCTTTTAGAGAGACAAAGATAAAATTTTCTCAGGCCTCATTATGAGGAAAATGTCCTGACCTCATTTAATACTGAGTTATTGATATTAATTTTCTCTTCACACTGTCAGAAGCCACATTTTGGCCCACTACTGGGTACCTCATAGAAATTTATGTTATGTATTTGATAGGTATTCTTGAAATTTTATTCTTCTTCATATTTTATTTTTATTTTTGCAATTCTTAAATAGACTTTATCTTTCAGAGAAGTCTTAGGTTCACAGCAAAGTTGAGTGGGAAGTACAGAATTTCCCTATGTTCTCTCTCTCGCCACATACATACAAGCTACTCACTATCAAAATCTCACACCAGGTGCTACATTCTTTACAATCAATGAACCTACATTTATACATCATTATCAGCAAAAGCCCACAGTTTACATTAGGTTTCATCCTTGATATTGCACATTCTATGAGTTTAGACAAATGTATAAGTCTGTGTATTCACCATTATGGTATCATACTGAGTACTTTCACCGCATCCTCTGTGCTTTACATACTGCTTTTCTACAACATAAATACCTCTGTTTTATTCTTGTTATTGTATCATACATATCATACTTGAAGATATGTTTAAATGAGACAAGATATAAATAAGAAAAATAAATAATTTCAGTTTGCTCTAACCTTTGTAATGATATCCTAATTCCCTTTCCATATTGTATAGCACCGTATTAAGTAATTTCAAGCTCTTTGGTACCAATATCCATGCTGTTTCACTTTGAAATCCAGCCAGCACCTTTCATAGAGCCATGGCACATAGTTGGTGCTCAGTAATATTTTCAAAATGGGTGTAATTTGCCACTAATCACAGAAACCAGGAACTGTGTGATTTCCTGCTTTGTGGCCTGACAGTGTTGCAAACACATAGTAAATACTCCATGGTGTTGTTAAATTAAATCTAGTAACATATCGATAATACATTGTACATTTTTATTTTCATTGACCAAGAAGTTAAGTATATCAGTATTTAAAGCATCTTGTTATGTACTGCAACCACACTTGCCAGTTCATGTCTAAGTTGAATTATAACTCCTGTTAACTCCTAAACTATACAGAAAACAACTACAGATGTATTCTGTGTTAATTTTTACATTAAGTGGATTTTCTGATTTTACGGTATTAGAGTTTGAAAACCAATGATAGGCTATCAAAAATACATCTGTCTAGACATTTTAAAACCTTACACATTTACTACTTATCTGAAAGACTAAAAAGGATTCATTACATATTTTCAAAAGGTTTTTAAAAATTGGAAGTGATGATGCTTTTTTTGTGATTCAAAAAATGTCTTTAAACCTTCAGAACAGATTTTTTTTCTATTTCTTAGAAGCTGAGGGTTATTGATTTTCTTTCTAAATTTTACTTTCTTTTTTTAATGGATAAAAACAAAACATGTTAACTATAAATTATCAGCTTCCTGACATGCTCTTACCCTGTTTACAAAGTTTGCAATCTCATTAATTTAAGATCTGATAGTAAACACTCAAGGAAACCTGCATGACAAATGCCAAAACCAATATTAAATTATGTTCTTTAGAAAGCTCTGTGACTGTTACATTTAAAAAACCTAAATTAATAAACTTGTTAATGTTAAATATTTTTGTGTAAGATAGTAAGTGAATATCATTGATTAGAGCTTATTTTCATTCTTTAAGTTGTCATTCTTTGAATAACAATGTTACAGAGAAATTCAGGAGCAAATGCATTTATATATCTATAAGTATATATTCACATGTCACTTATAACTGAATTATAAATAACAATGGCCAGTCTTTTACAGAAAAATGGAATTACTTAATATGGTGCTGTATGATAATTACATTCACTGAACCCTTTAAACGTCTCTTCCTAAGGGATGCCTGCACTGTCCCTGAGTTAAATTTGGTGCCTTTATTGCATATTTTCATAGTCACCTGTGCTGGTTTTTTCATAGCAATGATCATATATGGAATTATGAGCTTATTTGCTCAATTATTGTTATTAATATCTGTTTTCCTCATAAATTCCAAGAGAAGAAAAACTTGTTTTGTTTTGTTTCCCCCTGCTGATTGCCAGTACCTGGGAGAAGATGTTCAGTAAATGTTTATAAAATTAATCAATTAATAAGTTATGCTAATCCAAATGATGCTTCTATTAATAATTGAGGAATTCAGGCATAGTCAGTCACCTTCTTTCTCTTAACTTTTTCAGTAAAGGCCTATTCACTATATCTTTGTGCAGTATTTGAAATTTAATTAATTAAGGCAGATTGTGGTTGAAGCTTTTAAAAAATCTTCCTTTTTCTTCCTCTAATTGTCAGTCAGTTCATTAGGGATATGCAAATCTGGTTGGGCGCAAAAGATTTACCAGTTCTTTCCTTAAAGTTCAAAGGTCCATCAACAAATCAAGGATGATAGGTTACTTTATATTTAGTATAAAAATTACGTTTTTTGTTCCTGTAATATCTTTTTATGGTATTACAATCAAATAATACAGTTTACCCTTGAACAATGGAGGGGTTATAGGTGCTGAACCCTGTGCACTCAAAAATCCATGTATAACTTTGACTCCACAGAAACCTAACTATCATTGTCCTTCGGTATCTATGGGGGATTGGTTCAAGGATCCCTGCAGATACCAAAATCCACAGATGTACATGTCCCTTATATAAAACTGCATAGAACAATGTATGCAGTAGGCCCTCTGCATTTGCAGATTTCCAACTGTGGATACTAAATATGTGGATACAGAGGACTGACTGTATATTTATCTTAAAAAACATCTTGGTATAAGTAGACCCATGAGGTTTAAACTTGTGTTGTTCAAGGGTCAGTGTATTATTAAAAAGGGGCTTTTCATTCATATATATTCCAAGTGAGGAATAACTTAAAATCTTAGAATCAATAGTACAATTTTAACAGAATAGAAGATGCAGTATCTTAGTTAAAAAGCTTGAGAATCTATAGCCTTATAAATCACTTTTCACTCTTGGCTAATTTTATTTTCTCATTTAATCTTTTTAAAGATACAACAATTCGATAAAACACTATTTTATTTTAAAATTAATGTTATTAAATCCTAATTTAATGCTTGTATTTATGATTGTGTATATATATTTAAAACTCAGAAAACACTAAAAAGTATAAATAACTAAGAATTAGTCACAAAAATATGGTAAGATAATTAAATTTAATTGACAAGAAATTTCAACCAGAGTTTCCCATACATAGTATCTCATTTTACAATGAAGCCAAATAAACATGTACATATACACATACACAGACATTACCATATTGTAGAGTTAAAGTATCTTCACTTTAAATATGTCTTAATCCAAAACAACAAGAAAGAATAAGAATACAATATACTATGTCCCTCTGTTAGAAATTCACAAGTCACATTAGTATATTAAATCTACTAAAAATAACCCTGTAAAACTTCTAAAAAGTGTTTTCTAACCATTTACTAATTATAATGATATCAATGAAATTATGTTTATGTCAATTATTTTCATTCTCTTATTTCATAAAATATGCTTTGGGAAATATTTATGAAATTGACTTCAAACAGTAAACACATGTTTATTGAGCTTCAGTATGTACATGAATAAGAAAATCAGGACTTCTTCCCTCCTAGACTTTTCTTTTTAGGAAGACAGAAAATAATCAAGTGAAGTAATTTGATGTAAGTGCTTTGACGAAACTTAACAGGGCAACATAATGAAAAATAATGACCTATTTCTGATTGGCAGGTAGAAAAAGGCATTCCTGAAGTTAGTAAAGGATCCAGTGTGGGAAGAGCAAGGAAAGACCAAGACAGACATAGAGAATTGAAAGTGCAAAGTTCTTGAGATAGAAACATTGTGACATCTGAGAAACTGGAAATTCCATGTGTCTGTCGTATATACAAGGTCTGATGGAAAAATCCAGCCATTGTTAATATAGCAAGAACAGTTTGTGTGACATCAAGCTATCCTGGCCACTAAGGATAGTGGACTGGAATGCACATGCATGAATAATGATGACTTCACTGTACTAGTCAGTGAAAGCAGTAGACACCCATTGAGTAAGCATGTATACTGTGTGGCTATTGCATTCAAAATGACTGAGTAGAGTGATGGATTTGCATCAATTTTTTTTTTTTGGTTAGGCTTGGACATTTTTCCATGGAAACTGTTCAGATGATGCAGAAAGCTGCAGCTATGGGCAACCAATGATTGGCCGCTTCATCATGGGAACATGCCCACTCATGCATCATGTCTCCTGAAGAGTTTTTTTGCAAAACATTAAGTCATCCAGGTGACTCAGCCCTCCTACAACCCAGATTTGGTGCCCTGTGACTTCTGGCTTGTCCCAAAACTAAAATCACCTTTGAAAGGAAAAGATTTCAGACAATTGATGAAATTCAAGAAAATACTACAGGGCAGCTGTTGGCGATTTGGAGAACTGTGTGAGGTCCCAAGGTATCTACTCTGAAGGGGACTGAGGCATCATTGTCCTGTGTACAATGTTTCTTGTATCTTCTTCAATAAATGTCTTTATTTTTCATATCACATGGCTGGATATCTTCTGGACAGACCTCATATTTTCAGTGCCATCTGAGACCCAGGTACCACTGAAAAGTTAGACATTCGTGCAGAGCCTTATAGGCCTATAGTGATTGATCTGTCACTCATGCTGTGGAAATACACCAAAGGGTTTTTAACTCCATAATAACATGATCTGTGTTACATTTTTTTTTCATTTTTTTTATTTTTGTATTTTTGGTTTTTCAATTACAGTTGTCCCCTTTTCCCCCAATTTCTTTCCCCCACCTAACCCACCCCCTCTCCCACAATCATATCCCTCCCCATTGTCCATGTCCATGAGTCATTTATACACGTTCTTTGACTAAACCCTTCCCTTACTTATCCCCTTTCTCTCCCTCTCCCCTCCCCCCTATTGACTGCTCTTCTGCTCTTTGTTCTATTTAGTTCCTTTGTTTGTGTTGTTCTTTAGTTTCCTGTATTAGGTGATATCATATGGTATTTTTCTTTCTTTGCTTGGCTTATTTCACTAAGCATAATTCTCTCTAGTTCCATCCATGTTGTTGCAAATGGCAGGAGTTCCTTCTTTCTCTCTGCTACATAGTATTCCATTGTGTAAATGTACCACAGTTTTTTGATCCACTCATCTACAGATGGGCACTTAGGTTGTTTCTAGCACTTAGCTATTGTAAACAGTGCTGCAGTGAACATAGGGGTGCATAAGTTCTTTTGAATTGGTGTTTCAAGATTCTTCAGGTATAATCCTAGTAGTGGAGTCGCTGGTTCAAAAGGCAGTTTCATTTTTAGTTTTTTGAGGTAATTCCATACTGTTTTCCATAGTGGCTGCGCCAGTCTGCATTCCCACCAACAGTGCAGTAGGGTTCCCATTTCTCCACATCCTCATAGCACTTGTTGTTTGTTGATTTGTTGATTATGGCCATTCTGACTGGTGTAAAATGGTATCTCATTGTGGTTTTTATTTGCGTCTCCCTGATGGCTAATGATGTTGAGCATTTTTTCATGTGTCTATGGACCTTCTGTATGTCCTCTTCGGAGAAGTGTTTGTTCAGGTCCTTTGCCCATTTTTTTAATTGGGTTGTTTGTTTCCTTGATGTTGAGTCGTATAAGCTCTTTATATATTTTGGAAATCAGTCCCCTGTCTGTGATGTCATTGGCAAATACGTTTTCCCATATGGTTGGTTTCCTTTTCATCTTGCTGATGTTTTCTTTTGCTGAGCAGAAACTCTTTAGTTTGATGTAATCCCATTTGTTTATTTTTTCCTTTATTTCTCTTGCTTTAGGATATGTATCCCTGAAGAAATTATTACGTAAGATATCTGATATTTTCTTGTCTATGTTTTCCTCGAGGACTTTTATGGTGTCACGGCTTACATTTAAGTCTTTGATCCATCTTGAGTTTATTCTCATGTGTGGTGTAAGTTGGTGGTCTAGTTTCATTTTTTTGCAGGTCCCTATCCAGTTCTCCCAGCACCATTTGTTAAAGAGGCTCTTCTCACTCCATTTTCTGTTCCTTCCTCCTTTTTTCAAATATTAGTTGACCATAGAGGCCTGGGTTTATTTCTGGACTCTCTATTCTGTTCCACTGATCTATATGTCTGTTCTTAAGCCAGTACCAGACTGTTTTGATCACAGTGGCTTTGTAGTATAGTTTGATATCTGGTGCTGTGATTCCTCCTGCTGTGTTCTTCTGTCTCAAGATTGCTTTTGCTATTCAGGGTCTTTTTGGTTCCATATGAATTTATGGAGTATTTGTTCTAAGTCAGTGAAATATGTCATTGGTATTTTAATAGGGATTGCATTGAATCTGTAAATTGCTTTGGGTAGTATGGCCATTTTGATGATGTTGATTCGTCCCATCCAAGAACATGGTACTTGCTTCCATTTATTTGTATCTTCCTTAGCTTCTTTCTTCAATGTTAGGTAATTTTCAGAGTACAGGTCTTTTATCTCTTTGGTTAAGTTTACTCCTAGGTACTTTATTTTTCTTGTTGCTATAGTAAATGGTATTTTCTTTTTTTGTCTCTGTCTCTGATATTTTATTGTTGGTGTACAGAAATGCCTTAGATTTCTGTATATTTATTTTGTACCCTGCTATTTTTCCAAATTCACTTATTATATCGAGTAGTCTTTTAGTGGAGTTTATAGGATTTTCTAGGTATACTATCATGTCATCTGCATATAATGATAGTTTTACTTCTTCTTTCCCAATTTGGATGCCTTTTATTTCTTTTTCTTGTCTGATTGCTGTGGCTAGGACTTCCAACACTATGTTGAATAGGAATGGAGAGAGTGGACAACCTTGTCTAGTTCCTGAATTCAGGGTGAATGCTTTTAGCTTTTGTCCATTGAGTATGATGTTGGCCTCAGGCTTCTCATATATAGCCTTGATTATGCTAAGGTATGCTCCCTCTATTACCATTTTTCTGAGTGTTTTCATCATAAATGGGTGTTGTACTATATCAAATGCTTTTTCTGCATCTATTGATATGATCATGTGATTTTTGTCTTTGATTTTGTTTAGGTGATGTATTATATTTATTGATTTGCAAATATTAAACCACCCTTGCATCCCTGGAATGAAACCCACTTGATCATGATGTGTGATCTTTTTGATGTGTTGCTGGATCCTGTTTGCCAATATTTTATTGAGGATTTTAGCATCTATGTTCATCAGTGATATTGGCCTGTAGTTTTCTTTCTTTGTTGTGTCTTGACAGTGAACTGGAAAGCCTGAACTAGTCTCAGAGTCTCATCCACAGAGCGGCCAACAGGAAGGTCATTTATAGTGATCTGGCGAAGGATAGCTTTGTCATCAACGATAAAGAGGCCCCTGAATGAGATGCCTTTATCAGCCTTTAAGACCCCATAGTCATGAGCAATGGTGCGTTTGGGGTCTGATATCAAGGGAATGTTCATAGGTCCCAGTCCTCCTTGTTTCCTGGGTGTGTTGATCCAGGCCAGGTGACAGAAGTGAGAATCCACAGAAGCACCAATCACTTGGCAGTTGAGTTTCTTAAATTCTTCTGCCCCGTCACTGAAAGCAATGATCTCCATGGGGCACACAAAGGTAAAGTCAAGAGGGTAAAAGAAGAACACCACATATTTTCCTTTGTAGTCAGATAGGCTGATATCCTTGAACTGACCACCTGGCATAACAGCTGTGGCTTTGAACTTGGGGGCAGGGTGCCCAATTTTAGCACTTCCAGAAGACATCTTGCTATCAGCCGCTCCGAGACCCAAATACCAAGACCAGCAGGTCAGGAAGAAGATTCTGGAAGCCTGATCTGTGTTACATATATGAAAAGTATCCTAGCTGCTTGCTCTCATAAAAATGGAAGGAAGAAGGGCAAGAGAAGAAAAAGGGAGTTGACTTTCAAGGTTATTGAAGCTGTCATAAATTGAGAGATGAAAGTTTGAACAAGGGTGGTGACAATGGAGAGGGACAAGTTGGATAAATCAAAACAGTTGGAGGTAAAGCTCATAGGATTTGCTAATGAATTTTATGCAGAGAATGATGAAATGATGTGATTGTCATCTACTTTGTTAGCAAAAAGTAGGAAAGGAACAGGTTTAGTGGAAAAAATCAGTAATTCTTTATGTGGTAGATTTGAGATGCTACCAAGATGAAGATTCCAGGTAGGTAGTAAATGAGTCAGAACACAGAGAAAATATTGACTTGAGGTACATATTTCTGTCATTAGAGTGTAACTTATATGACACCAACAATCTATGACTCGTATAGTGTCAGGAAAAATTATGAATGATGTTAAAAATGAACAGACCAAGAAGATTACTGGGTACAATCAATGGAAAAATGTTTCTTCTGGGTTGATTTTATAGGAATTTTGCTTTTTATTGTCTTTGAGCTACTTTGCAGCTGTGTAAGTTGTAGATAATGAAAATGATTCTTGTCTTGAGACATGAAAAGAGATTTAGACAGCTGAGTCTGCCATCCCCAAAGTCAGTTTTGCATATATTTGTAAATTTTAGTCCACTTCTAGTTATTTCCATCAAATAACTCTTATGTTCATGGTTCATATGTCTCTTTGATACAATCTTGCTTATTTCATGGTTTAATTATATATTCCCTGCCTTGTCTAAAAAGAAAATGAGGTCCAGAAGGGCAGAGTTATTACCTAGTTTTACTTCACCCCTGCATCTCACGTAGCTAGCAAGTGCCTGCTACTAAAACAAAGGCTTATACATCTTCTAAAATGTATGTTAATAATGATATTTTTGCTACCATTTGGAAAATAGTCTGCAAATAAAGCGAAGAGGACATGGTCTAGTAGTTATGCACATAGACCCTGGCTCCCCTCCTAATAATATATGTGACTTTATGCGAGATGCTTACTGTACCTTTGTTTTCTCATTTGTAAAAGTGTCGTAATAACCATACTCACATCTTTAGATCATTAGAAGAATTAGAGGAGTTGCAGCTTCTTAAATGCCTATGAAAATATCTGTGTCTAGTAGGCGCTGTAACTGTTTGTTGAACAAATAGTGACAGAGTTAGCTGACTAAATTATATTGGAAAGCTTTAAGTTTTCTTTCTAGTTTTAGTTCTTTTCTGCTCACTGAAAAGTTCTTTCAATCAAGAAGTACACAAATAGGTCAAAACATTTAGTCAATTCTTTTCTTTTTTAATTTTCTCTTTGTTTATCATATGCTCACAGCTGCCATTGCCAAGGCTATTCCGAAGTGTGGTGTTTGGTGCCAGAGCAGGGGGTCAGGAAAGCATCCTTCTTTTTGCAAGTTATTTAGGCTGTAAATTATTCAGAAAGTTTATTACTCAACCAGCATCTATTGGGAGTTGACATCTGCATTTTTTTGGTTGGTGAAGTGTTTTATTTATTTACTGTGAACTGAAAGGATTCTTTTCAAGATTTCATTGTGCCTTGTCATTCTCTAATGCATGTTTTAAATCCTCTCTCTGCACACATTTTCCTAAAGAAGTTTGCATTGGAATAATTTAGATTTTGCCGTATTGTGAACAGATTTTTTGTTATGACATTTTAACTTTTGGAATATTATGTTCAAAAACATATCCAACATTTTAAAGATATGGACATTTAAAATAAATCAGTATCTTCTTCCTATTTTTCTATACTTACGTTGCCTTTTCTGGGTTAAAAAAAAAAAAAGTGAGCCTAGGGCAGGTTCTGGGGAAACAGTCAAGTTCAAAACCTCAGCCTGTCTTTAAAAACATCATAATGTGTCCCTTTTCTTCCTGTCCAGCTCACCTCTGATTACATTTTCAATGCATCTAGTTTTTTACTCATGCTGACTTAAAAGCTGTGTTGCACAACCCTGATATTTTTCTTGCCTCTGGCTCTTTACTTGAGCTGTTCCCTCTGCCTAAAATACTCTTTGCCGCCTTATAAATCTAATTAAGGCATTTTTAAATCCACTCAAATTTTACACTCTCCAAGACACATCCCCAGGTACAGCCAAGATTTTTGTATGTCTTTCTTTTTCCTCCATCAGAGCATGGGCTATGATCTGCCTTGAGCCCCAATTTTTCTATTTATTTATGTGATTATTTAATTGTAAGTTCCTGAGGCTCAATTTAATTTTTAGTCATGATGGACTTCAGGGCTCTGTAGAATGTATTGTCAGGGTCAGTTTCAAATGCATGTGTCTCAGGATGCTCAAAAAAATCATCCTGCTTAACACCTAAATACTATAGTATTTTCATGTACCCTGTCATAGTATTCTAACACCTCCCTGTTTTCATTTCCCAAATCTCAGTTGTGCATATGCAAATGTCCAGGAGGAATATGAATGTTCATAATTCAACAGAACCTTTAATTCAGTTGGTTTCACCTGCTGTAGAAAAATCCATTGGGATTTAGGATCTGCATTTTTAGCTTATTTTGAAAACTAAATAAATTCTCCTTTTTAAATTTCCCCAACCATACTTTTATTGCTTTAACCTGGTCCTTCTGTGGGTTATAAATATTCAGCATACAATATTGTCTCAATATATAAGCTATTAGCAAAGTAAAATTAAGATTACTTTGCTGAGGCAAAAAGACACAGCAATAAAGTGGCCCCAGGAGTTTACTTTGGTGCCAACAAAGTGCTGTTAAAGCAGTTGGCTCTAGCAGCAATTATATGTTTTTGTAAAGTAACATTCACTTTACCATCAAAGAATTGCTAACTTGAAGATCTGCAGAAACTTCTGGTACCAGAATATTTATATCTGCATATACATTCTTCTCACTGACCCCACGATATCAATGAGGAGAAAGGGGATAAAAGCTTTTCAATTTTTCTTTTTAGAATTATTAATAAATGGATCAAAAATTAGAGGCATTCCCAAGTGTTTGATGCTCTTGAGCGTATGTCCTTAGAGACTGATTAAATTCAAGGGGTAAATTGATAAAAGCAAAATCTAACCAAGATTGTGAAATCTGTACTATTGAGCAGAACAGAGAGAACTAGAACTATCACTTAGCATGAAGTGATGATGCTGCTTCAAAGGTCTTGAATAGAGAGGAAAGAAAATAGATTGAGACATAAAATACTTCTGGGTAAGAAATAAGTTCTCTTGAATAAGAAAAAAAAAGGTATCTATTGTCAAGCAATATGAAATGAATCCTGGTCAATATTGTCTGGAAATATATTATCTTGATATTATTCAGGATATTGCTTCTACAATAAACAAAATGTCAGCCATAATTATGAAAAATTCTCAGTGGGTGGATTTTTGTTGTTGTTGCAAAACTGTAATACTATGAAAAGCTTGGATTTTTCTCTTGTAAATTTTTCAAGAGATGATTGTATATCTGAGTGATACTACAGAATTAACTCAGGCAAGGAAATTGTTGGGAAAGGCAATCTGGTGTATTCAGTCTTTCTACTTGACCTGGACACATAAGAATGGTTTTTGGGCTTGGAGCACTTCCTTACCTGGAGATAAAGAACTCACACAAGCCTGTGCCAAGCATATCACCTCATCTTTTCTTGAAGCATGTGGGTCACATGGAACCTGACCAACTCCACTGCAAGGAGGGGATGAGGTTTTTACTTTGACACAAGAAGGGTGCATATAGACCTTAGGCAGAAAACTGTTGGACATGAGAGAATGACACCAACTGTTGAAGCTGATCTTGCTGTCTCTTCTCTACGCGAGTAAAGCATTATTGCATCTAGTGCTTGACTGTATTGTGTTCTACTTGGCAATGGGTAGAGGTGTTTGAACTTCTGTTCTTAGTACTGGCATTGTGGTGATTGGAGTACTCCCCTGGGATAGGTAATAGGTGGTAATCTACTCTGACAAAAATCACCGTGATTCTTCAAGTACAAATGTTTTGGGAAGGAGAAAGCAGAACTAGGCTTTATTTACCTGCTTTTATAAAGGATACGTGCTGTTGAGATTAAACTAAAATGTCCCCTGAAAATTAAAAATAAAGAAGGGGAGTGTTTTTCTTTCAAAAAATTGCATTTTGATTTTACCCCAAATTTTGCTCTTATCTGTATGTCTAAGGGTTGACTTGATAGATCACAAAAATGAAATGTGAAAATGTTTTCTTATTCTATAGACATGAGTAACTGATAAAATATCTTCTCTGACAAAGGCATTAACTTGAAGCTTATTGCTTTATTTATTCACCAGGATATTGTGTATCATACATCTTATTTTGGCCTACAATGTTTCTTTATGCAAACAAATTGCATAACTACATAGCATTTTTTTTTAACTCTGGTTCTTATACAGCTAAATTCACCATCTATTAGAATATTCAATGACAAATACTTAGTGTTTATTCTTTTTAACTTTCTATGGTATTTGGACAGTAAAATGTTCTTCTCTATCTCAATTTCACTAACTCAAGCCTTTTTATAATCTTTTGCCTGTAATATTTTTCTTTAATAAATCTTGAAAGCATAATCACATAATTATCAATAATTTAAACTCTAAAATTAGGATTTAGTTATGATTTTTTCATTTGCTACAGAGGTTACTAACTTTTACAAGAACCAGTTTTACTCACATATGAAATTAGAGATTTTTGCTTCTCCTTTCTCTTTCATTAGATTCCCTGGTAGTTAGAGTCCAAGTTTCATGTTCCATGTTAGTTAGATTATTCTTTCTTTTATTAACTATAATATACATACTTTACATCTATCATTTTATTTCCATTTTGTCCTATAAAATATTATAGAAATCACTAGGCAATTTGAAATGCTGTAATAATAGAAACTGTGGGCACTTTTGTGTTCATGGTTCTGCTCATGCTAAAATATAACAAAATTAATAATGACTTTTTGACAGTTGGAATGGATAGCACAATAGTATATTTATGTCAATAAAATATGAATAATCAAAATAAAAATAAACGAATATATGTACACAAATACACTGAAGTTTTAAGACATTTACTAGTTACTTAAGTTTTCTGTACCTCAATCTTGCTATTTAAATATGTGTTATTAATAGACCCTACCATATTCTCACTGTGAGTTATATAAATGAGTGCAATTAAAATGCTGAAAAGAATGACAAAGTGAGTAAATGTCATTTTTCTTTATTATGTGAGTTTTCCTATTCCTGGTTCTCAGTGTGCAGTCTAATATGTCTCAATATTAATTTTATCTGCATGGAAAGAGAGCTGTCAAGTGTTGCCAAATTTCACCTTACTGAAACAAGCATTCAAGTATTGCTCTGTAGAAGCATTTTAAATATAAGCCGATTTCTTGATATTTACTTATTACAACTAGCTTATTCTGCACTGCATTATTTGTATTATTTTCAAACTAGAAAAATATATCTATTTTGATGTTTGATCTTTTAACTGCTAAACCAAGAGAAGATTATTTGACATATTAATGTCAAGTCGTAAGTTCTTGATTTATTCTTTGCTTACATTTGTATTTAAACTTAATTTACTTATTCAATTTTAAGAGGTATACATTTAAAGAATTTAGATTTGTAGATATTTTTAAAAAAGTATGATTTTAGTATTTTAAATCAAAACCAAATATCTCTGATACAGTTTTTTTTAATTGTTATTAAACGAAGTCTATAATCGAGAAACACTGGCATTGACTGCAAAAATAAGGAAAGGGAAATGAGACATTATCATGGAGTGGAGGAATGAAGGATGACTTGAAAGTACCTGAGGGAGCACTGCTAGTGGGCATGAAGATTCACCAACCACATCGCCCTTCAGGAAAATACTTGTTGCCTCCACTTCTGTGAGTACTGTCAGTGTATCACTGCATTAAACTCTCAGCGTCTCCAGGGATGCGTCCTTGCCTCAATTCATGCCCTTCCATGAATGGCCAACACCTAGTGACTAACCAAAATGGAATTGTAATAACCTGGCTATTCTTAACATCCATGGGGCCACTCCGATGGGCCACTGCAGCCCAGATTCCCTGAGGAGTCCACCAAACATCAGGCCTGCATCTGAACTCTACCCTCTGTCAAATGCTGTTGCCTTTCTCTCCCTTCCATATATATTGATACCAAAGACACGTTCCAATACATATACAGAAATTCCATTTAAGGTCTGTTTCCTAAAGTACCAGGCTGCAATAGCATCTGTTTCAATTTTTTAATTTTATAACTGAAGTTTTTCTCTCCCCTATATTGAGCATTGGGCTTTCTTCTGTTCAACCTGTTCACCTCTTTGGAAGTGGTGCCAATGAGAAGCTAAAATGTCTGTGAAACAAAGAGATCAAGTCATTAATTCATCCCTGAACTGGATAAATTCTTTTTGACGATATAAAAATTGATTTAAAACATCCTTTAATAAGTACGAGCCTGAGTGCGATGTTCAGAAGCTCAGGGTTTCTGAAATAAAGAAAAACTGTGATAAAAAGAACCCATTTGTCACCCTCAAAGTTGCTAAGATGTGCTATAAAGTATAAACTCACAACACAGCTGTGCATAAGCACAAGAAATACTTGGGAAGTAGATCAATAATGAAGTTCCTTTTCTTAAGACCTCGTTGGATGTGTGTTTACACAAAGAAAAAGAGAGAGGGAGAGAGCTCTTGCAGAGATTTTGCTTTTTAAAACTCTCATACCATGTTCCAATGGGGTACTCCACTAACATGTTCTTTTTATGTCCTGTCTTAATAATTTATCTGTGTGTGGGTCCCTGTGAAACTGAAGCACTCAGGCTTCAGCAGGTTGTAGGAAAGTGTTCGTTGTCGGGCAACCTTACCTGTAATTATAATTCGTCATAGGGCCTTTGATCTGTTTAGCGGATAATCTGAGGAAAATCCAATTTTAACTTGTCTGTTGAAGCCAAAGAGAACATAGATTATGGGAACAAATGTTTTTTTTAAAAGTATGTTTTATTGATTATATTGTTACAATAGTTCCAATTTTTTCCCCTTTGCTCCCCTCTGCCCAGCACCACCCATCCCCCAGAAGCCACCCGCCCCCCAGTCCATGCCCATGGGTTGTACATACAAGTTCTCTGGCTTCACCCTTTCCTATATTCTTTTCTTTTCTTTAAAATAATTAATTAATTAATTTTTTATAACAATAAAAAATAACGATCCCCCCTCTCAAACTTAAGACCCTTCATAATCTTATAAAGGACAATGGGTCAAGGTCTCGTGCTCCTCTAGCTGCTTCAAGGTGGACATGGTTGTTGACCTCCCTACTCTAGGGTCCAGAAATCCCTAATAAGAGTGGGGGTGTGGAGGGGAGGGTGGTCTTCCCACATGGGGAAGGATCATGCAGACTCCAGGTCTGTTGGCTGTCCCTGGACAACTGCGTACTTGGTTTATCAGGCTGGCATCCTTGTATTCCAGCCACTTAGTTCAGAACAAACTTCTAATGCTCTTAAAAAGCACTATCAAGAAATAAGAAAATTTTAGAGACTAAATGTGTGTTAGTCTTTGGCTTTAGATAATTTTATTTAAAAAAGAATTGGTTGACAAATTTTAAGAATCAGATCAGCATTTCATTAAGGTTTTAAAATATGAGAAGAATAAAATCCATTCTTCTGACTACATTTTCTAATATTTAGAACACAATGAAATGATTATTTATCTCACATAAATAGCATTGTAGTTACTATTGCATTCTTTATAACAAGCTATTCTTTTTAAGATCATAATTTCTAAAGAGGAAATGGCAGCACAGCAAAATAATTTTTGAGAAATATTACCTCATCTGTCTTAGAATTAAATAATCCAGTCTTATGGCTATGATCATTAGATAAGTATTGATCATTTTCCAGCCATGGGGAGAAGATGAAAACTTGCTGTTAAATTTTGGAGTCATTAGGGTTATAGCTTATATTCTTGATTGGCAGTTAAATCTCTGCCTTATTTTCTATCTTTTCTTTTCTTTTTTTTTTTAAGTATATTTTATTCATTATGTTGTTACAGTAATCCCATTTTTTTCCTCTTTGCTCTCCTCCACCCAGTATCCCCCTTCCCTCCAGCAATCCCAGCCTTATGTTCTTTCAATCAAAGGTGTTTTCTCTGGAGAATATGAGAATGTTTTTGACACCTCTATTGCCATCTTAACTATACATGGGGGGAGAAATAGATCAAAATCATGAAGCATTTTGTTAAACGTAGTCTGCACTCAGGGGCAATCAGGATGCTGTTGTAGCAGTTCTGTCCATTAGCTTGTGTCTTCCTGGAATCTGAAGAGATGATGAAAAGCATACATGTCCAAATAGAAAAATAGCCAGGAACTATTGTCCAATACTATGCTTTGAAGGCTTTTTGCAGAGCCATTTGTAGTAGATAATTTTAGAAATCTCAGGCTACATGTTTTATTGGGCTCTCGTGTATTTTCTTCCTCAGTTAATTATCAGTTTTGTTCTTAGGTATTTATGACTGCACACAATGCCAGACTCTTTGACCATCATAGAATGATAATATGAATGTGTATGTAACCAAGGCAGATGGGAAGGATCTGGCATTCTTTACTCATTTGAGGCCAAACTTTTTTTCAAAACTTACATTGTTAAGAAACCATCTGAAGAAGATCAATGATAACATATGGAGGACAGAAGTTCTACTTTGTCAAGCTGAAGTTCCCAGGGTAAGAACTGCAAATACTACAGATAACTCAGATAACTGTTAAGTATAACACATTATCTTATATCTGAGACACTCCTTATGTTTAATGGGTTGCTGAAAGACAATTCATTACAAAGCAATTTTCTTAGCTCATTAAGTGCTTTAACATTTACTGTCTTGGAGAGAAGACCCACCTTTTATGTTATTTACCTGTAGCTGTGACTTTTGTATCACGAGTGATCAGAAGTTTATAGGCTTGGCTTCGCATGAACAAGTGAAGCCCTTTTTCTTCAAATTGTGTCACAAAAGCCTATTACATGTTTACAATTAAAACACAGCTTTTACAACTTAATTCGAACTAATGCATTATAAAAATTGAATCATTATTGTTGTAATTTAAGGCCTGTTGATCAAAGGCTGGCATTGATTTGGAGGGTCCAGGTCTTACACAATGAGGATTTTACTAGGTACCCCTACCAATGCACATGAGAAGGTAACAGAATAATAAACACAAGATTGCAGGACTGTAGTGTTCAAGCACACCATCTTCTCTGTTGTTACGTATTACTTTACTTGCCTCATTGAGTGTACTCATTTGCTCTTTGATTCTTAGGGGAAATTAAACCCCACTTCCGACAAGGTAATTACTACCCTGAAAAATGTATTCTCAACAGCAACGTTGTCAAGTCTCTGCTGTTTTCTGGTAAACCTTCAGTTTAAAATATCTTTACATTTTATAGTAGAAAATCCAAAGCGCTCACATTTAGACAGTTATTTACTTTTAGTAATTAATGCTTGGCTATGTGAATATATAATTGTATTTACATAATAATTCAGGTAGAAAAATAATTGTTCTAATTAATATCTGACTGTAACTGGAATCAATGGCATTTTTACATTCAGATTGGTTTTCCCATTGTCTCTCAGGACTCTTTGCAGAGCAGATGGGGCCAGGGTAGCTAGTTGCTTACTGTTGTTTATAATGGTTTTTTCCCTAAGTAATTAGTCTTGGGTGCTGATGTGTCTTTACACTGGCATGACACACATGGCCCAGAAGTGCACTGATACATTAAACACTTCAGCCTTTGGAGCAGGCAAGCAGGGCCTGGGGCAGCTGAAGCCCTTATCACTTGTTGCAAGTTGGGTTCCCCAAGAAACATTTTGAAATGGAGGTTGGAGAGCAGGTCATATTAAGAAAGTGCTCTGGATGTCAATATCTATGGATGGGATGGAAAAGATACAGTATTGAGAAGATGTAGAATTCTGGTAAAGTTCTCAGCCGACCCTAACAGTAGTTTTAGAGTTGGAAGACCTTTTAGATTTGTCCACAACTGGATGGAGGGGATTAAGCCTTTATGTACCTGAGACACTAAATATGCAAATGGATAATAGCTAGACCATACATAAAAACAGAACAGTGATCCACAATATGTTACCATCAGCCTAAGAAGCCAACCCACTATCTGTAGCAACCCGCCCAGAACGCCAAATTACAAGCTCTGTCAACCTCTGTAGTAATGGGCGTTTGTAGCAATAGGCAGAAAGCTGATGCTTGAAGAAAGAAAAATAAATAAATAAACCTGAAACACATTGTTAACATTCATTGTTCAATTTATATGACATAAATTTTCCATTAGACTGAAGCAGGAAAACTAGAAGCCAAATACAGGTGAAAGAAGCCATCTCCCATGCTACATATTTTATCTTTGATACATGCATTAGCTTTCATTTTCTTCTTGCTCTTTTCTGAATAGCCTTCCCCCAACTTGCATTCTAGTATAGTTCTCTTCCAATTATGCACCCACTTTCCTTTTGGGTGATTTGCATAGGTAGGTTTAGGGTTGAGAATAAGTGTAAAAGAAAATGGTGTGGGCCCAGGAATACTATATATGTATTTTACTTCACATTTTATCTGATTTTTAAAACCAGGGCTCTTCTGGAGTTTTTAGGATAATAATTTACTGGGGAAATATTTATATTGTGTGGAGAGTTGAAACTAGTTCAACGAATATTCAGCTGAGTGTCAGGAGATGGGAAGGTGTGAATTTTTTTACATGAATGCCCTCTTCATTTTCATTGAACCTGAAATATGAAACAAGAATATTGAACACTTGAATACAATTCTAAAAAATATGTCATTTCTTCATTTTATTTTACAATTCAAAATAAAATTGTCAGAGGTAAAGCTCTGACTTACCAAGTCTGTTGCTTTAAACCTGTTCCTTGTGAAATATTCCTAATTCTCAAAGTTATTTTGCATGCATATTCCCTGTTAAGGCAATGGAAGTTTTTTGAATAGAATACATTCTGGGAACATTATGCATCCTAAAATTTTTATATTCTCTGAGAATTGTCCCGACTATTAAAGAAAATTTATACTAGAGAAAATAAAATGTAAAATATTGGAGTATCATTCTGTAAAGTACTCCATTGTCTAACCACTATTCTGTACATCTAAAACTAATACAGAATAATGTTGGGTATAAACTATAATTTAAAAATAAAACAATTGGCATTTCAGACTGTTTGGATTCAACTCCTTGATCCACCAATTTTTATCTATGTGACTGTGGTTAGGTTATTCAATCAATCTAATTGTGTTTCATATTATAATGGAAAATGGAGTTAATAGCATTTCATAATTT
Source organism: Furipterus horrens (assembly GCF_987537825.1). Lineage (NCBI taxonomy): Eukaryota > Metazoa > Chordata > Mammalia > Chiroptera > Furipteridae > Furipterus > Furipterus horrens. The sequence goes on along the minus strand of NW_028327172.1, from coordinate 28,785,453 downwards.
TTGAATAATAAACAATTTAATATGGGTTAAACCCTAGAAAAGTGCCTGGTTTAGAGGAAGGACCAGAACCACCACCTTTCACAGGTGCAGGGGCACTATTTACAAGGATTCAGTGTGACTGGTGCTCTCTGGAGCCCATCATTGCATGGGTATGTGCCCTTGAAGTTGTGTTCCACAATAGTGTTGGTAGACTCAGGAAAAGTATAGCTTTTATATTATTGTGATTCGTGTCAGGATATGTGTGTGTTGCAGTTCACTTGGGACAATACTGGTTTCTGTCTGCCATCCTTGCATTATTGGTGCCACTTTTCTGTCCCAGAAGCATTTCCATTTGGACCATAAATTATATGATCACTCTATGCATCGCTGTTGAGGTGAAGCTTGCAGTGCTCTCTTGAGCTTTGATGAAGGACAAGTTTCATCTGTTCAGATCTCAGTGTCTACCACTTCAGAATTCTAATACATAATCCTTATTGCCTATTCATTTATATAGTTTTCCAAAAGAAGGTCATCATTTTAGTTCAGAAGAAACACAGGGACTTTATTTCTTTATTGTTGTTTTGTTTTGTTTTTCCAAAGATTTATTGTTTAATTTATTCAACCCTCCAGAAAATAGTATTTTGGCATGGTTTTGTGATGTTGTTATTGCTTGTAGTTTATTTATTTCAACTGAAGTTTTAGCTTTTCACTGTTACCTAGTCAACTGTGGAATCAGATCTGCTTATGTTTCCAAGACAATCTAAGAACAGTGTCTAATACTTTAGCATTAATTTCCATGCCATAGTCTACATTGAAAATTATATTTTCATTTATATTTAGGCTGAATGAGAGCAGGTTTAAGAGCATATATATGAAGTCTGTTGAAATAAACCTCACTTTTTTTTAGATTCTAAAAACGAAAATAACTTTTTCCACTTTTGAAAATGGACTTGCTTTTGTAGATTTATTTATTAAGTTAGGTTTCATGCTCAAAAGAGTCTTAAGTAATTCTAAAATTTTGATAGCTGCCACCTGAAATAAATGTGATGCAAGTAGGTGGTAACAAGTGACAGAGAATATTTGTGATTTTTTTGGGACGGGGAGAAACATCTTTCTTGCATTGCCAAAATTTAGATAATGTAATTTTTTAAAATTACATATTAAGGGTGCAATTTTTTTCAAATCTGACTTCTTTTCTTTAAATGACAAATGTCACATTGAAATTTTTGATAAGTAACTGAATTTTGATTCAAATTGGACTTTTTCATGTAAAAATTATTTTAGACCTGGGAACGTGGAGGCAAACAAACACAGGAGCCTGTCAGAATGAGGAGACAGAGAAATATGTCCCAAAAGGGGGAACAGATCAAGGTTCCGGTGGGAGAACTAAGCGATGAAGAGATAGCTAACCTAACAGATGAAGACATAGACAACCTAACAGACACAGAATTCAAAACACTGGTGATAAAGATGCTCACAGGCTTGACAGATATGCTTGAGTATGGCAGACACGTAAGAGAAGAAGTGAAGGCTATGCTAAGTGAAACGAAGGAAAATCCACACAAAACCAATGGTGAGGGGAAGGAAACCCGGGTTCAAATCAATGATTTGGAACATAAGGAAGAAAAAAATAGTCAACCAGCACAGAATGAGGAAGCAAGAATTGAAAAAAATGAGGAAAACTTCTCAAAGTTTGTGAAGGAGTTGGATATACAGGTCCGGGAAGCACAGCGGGTCCCAGGCAAGCTAGACCCAGAGGGGACCACACCAGGACACATCATGATTGAGATGCCAAAAGTGAAAGGTAAAGACAGAGTCCTGGGGGCAGCAAGAGAGACGTGGAGAGTTGCCTACAGGCAGATGCCTCTAGGACTATCAACTGATTTCTCAGAGGACACTTTGCAGGCAGGAAAGGACTGGCAAGCAGTATTCAATGTGATGAAAAGCAACCTACAACCAAGGTTACTCTATCTAGCAAAGCTATCATTTGGAATGGAAGGGAAGATAAAATGCTCCCCAGACACGGTGAAGCTAAAGGAGTTCATCGTCACCAAGCCATTATTATATGAAATGTCAAAGGAACTTACTTAACAAAAAGAAGATCAAAACTATGAATACTAAAATGATAAAAAACTCACAACTATCAACAACTGAGTCTAAAAATTAAAAACAAAATCCAAGTAAGCAAACCAGAATAGGAAAAGAATCATAGGTATGGGGATAATTTGGAGGGTTATCATGTGGGAGCGGGGAGGGGCAGAAATGGGAAAATGGTGCAGGGATTAAGAAGCATAATTGGTTGGTACAAAATAGACAGGGGGATGTTAAGAATAGTATAGGAAAGGGTGAAGCCAAAGAACATATATGCATGACCCATACACATGAATTAAGCGGGGTGGGATTGCTGGAGGGAAGGGGGCTACTGCGCAGAGGGGAGCAAAGGGGAAAAAATTGGAACTACTGTAACAACAGAATCAATAAAATATGCTTAAAAATGAATAAATTATTTTATAGTGTTGATAAAAATTTTCTTCTAATATATTGATGTTGTTCCAGTACTCCCAAAATTTTTTGTTGTATTTTATTTTTATTTTACTTTATTATTATTTTTTGATATATTTAGTTAAATCTTCCTCCCAATACCACTGGGCCCTCCATAGCCCTCAGTATATTTTTAATATTTTAAAATAAATCTTTCTACATTTTCTTTTCTCAGAACAATGTCATCTCACATTGCCATAATTGCATCCCTTAACCAAAAGCCTAGACCATCTTGGAAGATGATCACTTCCTGTATATCTCTTTTATATAATTTAAGTACATATTCTCTCACTTATCGTGGATATTGCGTTCTAGATCTCCCCCGCGAAGTAGGAACCTTACATTTATTCTACAGTCTTAAACCTATGTAACTTTAACAACATACTTATACAGTACCACAAAATTCTACAACATAGCAAAAAATCCAGGATAAATAATTAAATACAATATTTTTAAAAATCCTGTGACAAGTGAACCATGATATAGAGAGGGACAACTGTGAAACTAATCTAAGTCCATTTCCAGACAGCATTGTACCTCTTTGTGTGCAGGTCCCTTACGCCAGCACTCCCAGTTTCCTTCTCTGGTGCCTGTGACATCACTGACATTCATTTCTTCTATCCATGTGGTGTAATGACCCAATGTATTGTTATATTGCTTTTTAAAAGGGCTGCATTTTAATCAATTACGAATAAGAAAACTACATTTTTACCTCATTTATTCATTCTTTTTAGCCATTATGCTAGAAATTTTTCATTTTAAATGACTTTGCATATTATTCAAGCCCCAAAATATTAGACTGCTAAGTGTTATTTGTGCCCAATTATTCCAGTATATCAATACTATGATTTTTATAAGAGTTGAGCTAGTTTTGTAATTAAACAATTAAGCATTTTTTAAAACTTTCTGAGAAATTAAAGAAGCTCCTAATGAAAAAATTTCCTTTGTACAAATTAGTTAGTTTCTTGGTGATATAGTAAAGTCACTAAAATTTAAAACTTATGTTATTTTAATAAGATGACTATTCTAATCCAGGATAAAAATGTTAACTTATGAATTTAAATATTTCACTACAGTCTAATATACAAGGGAAATCTCAGCAAACATGATCATTTTACATAGATGCCATTGGAAATTTCCCGAACTAGTTAATTAAAGAAAAGCTGATCTGTATAAAGACAAACAAATTAACATTATAACATTACTGGGGACAGTAAGTTTAATTTAAATTTAGAACACTAATTGCTGCAGTTAGGATATGCTAAAAATGAACCAATACTAGTTAAACATACAAGTGTGACAGTCTTGAGCAATGATTAACTTAAATAGTATTTAACTAAGCAGGCAAATGTCAATGTTTAATTGCTAGTTCATTATAGTAACAATGAATGGAAGATTTATCAAGCAAAGGCATTGATACAATGAAGCCACATTTGTAGTTGATTATTTGATTATCAGTCATTAAAATCCACTTGGTCTAATTTAAAAAGGTTTCCAAGAATATACATTTATTGGGATTAAAAATATAGAAAGGCAAATTAAGTAGTAAAATTGCACTGTTTTAGGGAGACAAATAAAACAAAATTTAGTTGTGGAAATACCTTAGAACTTTATTCCTTGTATTGTATAACTGACTTTACGAGTTAGAAGTGAGTATTGAAGTCCTTTATTCTCTTCTCACAGAGTCAGTTCCTCTTTACCAAGGAACCTAATGGTCCTGCTGAATAGAAACACCGCCCTACAGTCCCTTTCTCACAAAATTTCCACTAACCACAGTTTCTGAAAACTATTTAATAATTCATTAAATATAATTAAAATACTGTTCTTCGTTAGTTGAATTTCATCGTACATCATATTCATTTGCTTTCTGATCTTCCCAGTTGGTTCTAATTAGAAAACCCGTTTAAATACTTTATTCACATTAAGTTCATTATCCCAAGGTTTCACTGTTATATTCTTTTTCTGAAATCTACAAACTTTTAGGTAAATGACTACCTTCAGTAGATTAAAAAAAAATTAGAAAGTATGATTTATTCTGTTGTGATGACTAACAAATGTCTAAAATATTTACAATGCAAGGTGAGTGTGGTAAGGTGGAAAGAGTACTGAAAAGAGTGAAATTACTGCACTTTTCCAGACCTTGGTTTCCTATATTTAGAATTAGTTGGATTAAGTGCTTTATATATATTCCCAGTCAGCTCTTCTTTGTCTCTCAGTCTGTCTCCACAAGTTAAAAGATTACCAAGACTTGAATTTACTTAACATTTTAAAATTCCACTCAATAAATCATCCTAACTGTATTACAATAAAACCAATGATTTCTATGATCAATATTTCAAAAGGGAATTATAGAGATAAAATAGCATCTAATGTTTCAAGGATACACATATGAACAAGATCAATAATAGAAAATGGTAAATAGGGATATTTTTTTTTGAGGTACTAGAGAAAAGTACATGACACTCATTCTTGATTCATTATCTCTACTTTTTTGAAGACGAATAAATAAGTTTGAATGCATTACTCTTTCAATTAGAAACAACAAACCCAAAGAAGAACACACCAGAATAGGAATTTGTTCCAAGATTTTAAGTGGACAGATACTGCAGGGGACCCAAGACTAAGAATGTACAAGCTGGTTGGAAGCAGAAACTAGTCTTTTAGTAATTTATTTGATCCCCTCTTCCTTGCCTTTGCGTGCCTCTATTCCTTCTGCATTGTCTGCCTGACTTCATTCCTCTGAGAACTGGCTTCCTCTATAAAAGCCAGGACATATCTGAATCATGGCTCAAAAGAGTCATCACTTTATTTCTAATTTTTTACAGACACAGACATTAAATGACCATCTCTGGTTAGAGATCTTGGGTCAGCTGCCTGCTCTGTTAATCAACTATTATACATAGATGTGGGATCACATGATAAAAACATACTGCTGAAGAGGCTCACCTCTGTCTTTGTAGAGAACGTAGTTCCTAGAATGGGGGTAGTGGTTCCTGGATTGAATTAAAAAATATGTATTATGAGTATTCTTTCCTTCACTTGTTAACATATTGTACAGTACAAAGGTGTTGTTGAAGAAATAATTTTGAATAGACTTTTTAGAATAAGAACTAATTTCTCACCTACCATCCTTTATTTGTAGAGGTGTATGCTGCCTAACCACAGCAACTTATGGAGGAACAAGAAATAATAATTCCACTTAGTGAACTCTTATTACATGCCAGAAAGTATGTTAAATGCTTTGCATGTAATTAATAGAACTAAGTATTTAATTGTTTTATTGAATGTCTCATTTCTCAGGCACTAGTCAAGGGACTGGAGACTGAGCTACAAGAAACATTTCATTGCACTGGTAATGAGTGTTCACAAAAGGAAGTAAAAGGTGCTATGGGAAAGTAGAATCAGAGTGTTTATCTTACTTGATGTTTACACAAACCCAATTATATAGTGTTACAGAGGAGTTATCTGACATTTAGCATTGTTAATTAATTTACCAAGTGGCTTGGAAGGATGAGAAGGAGCCTAAATTAGAAGACAAGCATTTCTTATGCAGAAGTCCTTGCTTTGTTTCAATGAGGAGCTATTAAAACTTGGATGTTGCTATAATGCACACAACGTCAAAAAAGTGGCTCTCCTGGCACAGACGCAGACTAAATCTCAGGTTTGCTAACTGGGAATCACATTTTTCCTCCCACCGTGCCCCTTGTCTACAGAAATGGAAAAAGTACAAGGAGAGTAGGTGAAGCTTTCTCATGAACTAAATTACCAGGAAGTGCCAGATCCAATTTAGTTCTTGTTCCTAGAAGCGACATAAACACTTCATTCCATACTTCTCTGCAGATTTACTTTTCTGAGAGAAAGTCAGTTTCTTGTAAAAGTGATGCTGGAACAGATGGAATATTTTTAATTTTATTACACAGAGACATTTAAGGGAAGAAAAGTTTGATGTCTTGTAGTTTAAAAAGATGATATTCATTTCAGTGCCATTCCACTAATAAATTAAGAAATGTCTTTGCTTTAAAAGAAAACCCTTGATTTGTTTATGTCTTACAACATGTGCTAAATCTGCATTTTTTTCATTGCTGAGCATAATGTGAAAATCAAAGGATTGTTGTGAAGTATGAATCTTAGTCTCTGTGAAAGATTTGTCAATTAGGTGACACATTTCTTACATAATTTGGGAATTTTATATTTTTTCTGTTTATTTTGCATAGAGCAGTTCTCCTATAAATTCTCAAGGTTATCTTAATAAATCACCTTATAGTAACTTGCTAATAGCTAAAATTTATAGAGAAGTTACCACATGTTCAATATTCCTCAATTAGTAAAGCAACAACTCACAGGACTATTCTGAGCCAACATTCCAACAGGACACATATGTGTTTCAAAATGTTACTAAGTGTATATAGTACTTTTCAGTAACAAACAGAGAAACTAGAGATGGTTTCTCTCTGAGCAGTTCGTTATTTCCCAATGCATTTTACTTTCTGTCTGGCTTTGTAGTCTGAATATAACAGAATTTATTCTATGTTTCCCAAGTTTACTATGAGGGGTTAATAAATATTCAGACACTTTAAAGAATAATAAAAAACAGTAAGACATTTTTGGGACCCTAACAGATATAATTTTTTCCTCATCATTTTAATTTGCGTATTGATGTTACCTTAATATGTGGTCCTTTTATTGTTAAATTGAGAGATTTTTAATATTGAATGAAATTTAAATGTATCATGGTCAGGAAGGTCATGCACTTTCAGTTATGTCAAGATTAAACAAATTAATGGAGATTTTCATGTCATACTTTCCTTTGCTGTTGCGGAAAGATTGATGACATATAGAGACATCAGAAAATACTTAAACCATTAAAACAAACAAAGCAACCTAAAACTTGTCTCATGCAGGTTTACTATAATCTCAGTTTATACTATTTTTTCTAAATGACACTTCATTGTCTGAGCTGAGTTCTTAAGTGGATTAGATGGTATGAAATAGTAGCCTTTTGAAGCACAATAATAGAATTTATTATTGTTTTCTTTCACAGTTTTGAACCGCATTGATTGTGAAACATATGCAAAAGTCACTATGCCTGTGGAGTGAACTCTACCAGGAATGGAAGAGAATTAGTCATCGAAAGCACAGCAAGTGAAATGGCTTGCACTAAAAGTCCAGTTTCAGCACTCCCTGGCTCTACACACTTGGGTAAGTTAGAAAACCTCTCAGCAGTTATTTTCCTTATCTGTAAGGTTTGAGTATTAAGACTATTATAAAATGTCTTATTGGTTTTTGTGGTTGATTTGATAGTGGGTGTAATACTCCATACATTTTACTTATTGCCATAATTATAGTTTATCTCCCGCATTCATGTATCTCTATAGTTTTGTTTTCTATATTCATTGTTGTGTATTAACTCTTCTCAAAAGATGAAAACAAAGGTCTTGTATGGAAATTCTCCAGAAAAAGAGGGCAGAAGAAGCAACAGATGTGGATAAAATGTAAACATCTCTGTGACTTAGTCAGTTCTCCCCATATCTTTCTCTTAATCTCTTTGATATCATTTGTCACAGTTTTAGTTTTACATACTTTCAGTAAGATTTCTACTAACCATTGTGCCAATTTGTATGGCGTTAATCATAGTAATAACAAAAGTGATGATGGCAAGAATTATAGCAACATTTGTAGATAACCAAGCTAAGTGATATGACTTTATATTTGTATACAGTATTTCATCAACTGAATGGTATGTGAACTAGGATTATCACTGTTTTGTGAAAGAGAAAACTCCAGTTTGATTAGCTGTAATTATGACAGTGAGAAAGGGGGGTTTTGGAAACTTGAAACTGTCTGCTGAGACTTCGAGTAACTTTCTCCCTTTCCTTATTTCCATAAACATGTTTCAGAAGTTAGAACTTCATAAGCTGCCAAAATACGTTTTTATGTGTTTTAGATAAAAATAACAAAACTTATGTTTTTTCAAAGGGACTTATACATCAAAATTCACATCTGCCAGGGAAAGGCAGAAAGAGAGAAAAACCATAGGCAAAAATACAGAATCTTCCTACTAAAATGTCAAGTATTTAACTCCTTTTGATATAAAACATTATGTCTAGGAAATAGTCATTGTTCTGTCCAATTCTTTAAAAACAATAAGGTTTTTATGAAGTGATGGTCATATTAAAAGTTTATGTCTGAATCGCCTTCTCCAAAAACCTGAATCTTAGTAACATGAATCAGTGCCTGGATGTGCAGTTCATATTGGAAAGATTTTTAATTTCAGTTAACTTATTTGAATAGCTATCAAATATTTATAAAGCTACATTCTTTTTGTGCTAAGTTTGCATTTTGTTTTTACTTCCTACTTGTTCAGAAATCTGAGATGATTTTCAATATATTATTTTCATGCATATCAAAAGTATTTCCACATCATTACAAAGACAGATTTTTAATTAACTTAAAACTGAGCCTATTTTAATGGAAATGTGCTAATGTACTTTAGCTGTGTAGAAACAGACTTTTAAAAATATAATTTCCAGATCTTTGCACTCTTTAAGAATTATCATTTGATGTTTTTCTTATAGATGCTTCGATTTGGTGGAAATATATGATTTAGCAATAGGCATTATAGAAGTATTTATCATTCTGTTGCAGTCAATTTATATTAATGGGTACATTGACATTTTTCTCCTTAGCATGTTATATACTATCTAATTTAGTTTTATGTGAAAGAGAATAGAATAATTAATGAAATAAAAAGTTTTTTATTTATCATCCTGTTACAACGTAGAGGAGGGGCTAAGCGAGCAACAATGTACATGTATAACTTCCACCAAGGGCAACAGCAAAAGTTGGATAAAATTGAGGAATTATTTCTATGAGTATAATGGTGCTGAAGAAATAAAAACTCGAGAGACTAATTTACTGGAGTGTCAGGAGCCTCATGTGTACCTAATTCTGTAGCCATATTTCCCCCAGAGCTTTGCTAATTCTGCTTTTCTCCAATAATTGAGATTCAGATTTTACACTTGTATTAAGCTGTTGAAAAAGGCACAGAACCAAAAAAAAAAAAGTAATGCTTTGTGAAGACACTGGCCTTGGCACATGCCTGGGTTTACCCTCAGGATATTTGCTGAAATCTGGGATTATGCTGTGTGGAAACTAAACAATTACACATAATTCTACTAACGTATTGAATAGAATTGCCGCAGTCTCCTGAAACACAAATTAGAGGTGGGAACCTATTACCAGGAGCAGCCCTGTAAACTGCACTGGGCTGTCACTTAATATCATGGATGGCTAGGGACACATTAGAGGTAGAATGAACCTACAGGACTGGGAAGAGTTCTTGCCTCGATTACATTCTTGAATTGACAGTCTAAACTTCCACCACTTTATTAGCCTAGCAGAGGAAATTGTGAACCTTTTCTGGAGGAATATAGTATCTACAGGCTTTGAAACTGTTTTATTCACAAATAGGAGTAAATAAATGAAAAGATGGAGAATCAGAATTTCAAATAAGAAATAGAATGCAAATTCTAAGATTACAAAACATTACCTGACATGTGGACATTTAAAAACATTTAACAGAAGATCATATGCAACAAAAAGCAGAAAAATTGAACTGAAAGAATTATCAATCCAAAATGCCAAATTGAAGCACATAGATAAAAAATAAAAGAAAACATAGAATTAAGTTTTGGAGATATGTGAGTAAAATATAAAGGTCTAAAAAACATCTAGTCCCCTCAAAAGACAGAAGACATTATCTGTCCAGCAGAGATGGGAAAGGAAAAACAACTCAAACTGATTTTATAATCAGTTTTATCAAGATATAATTCACATACAAATAATTTATTCATTTAAATTGTACAATTCAATCAATTTTAGTGTATTCAATTATTGTGTAACCATCACCACAAGCAATTTCTAGATCATTTATTCCTAATACCAGTGTCTCAAGGTTAGTATAATTAAAGAACATGTTTACAAGTCACCCAATAAAGCATCTGGCTCCTATTAAACATTGCTTAATAAATGTTAGCCACACACTGTTATTCAAGTAAATTACAAGTGACAGAGAGGAACTCTGTGAACTGTCTCTATAGTGATCTGATCCTCTGATTGCCACAGTTACTAATTTTGGAGCAGAATTGTTGAGTCACCTCAAATAATGTTCAGAAAACATCTATAAACAGCTAGTCTAGTTTTACCAGTCATTGAAAAGCGGATCAATAGGAGACAGTAAGTCATCATATCTAAGGGACTAGCTCCACTGACAGCATCCCCGCGGGGGGAGGGGCTCAATACCAGGAAATGTTTCGACAGCAGAGGTCAGCGACCAGTCACTCAGGGCCTCCTATGGCTTCTTAATGGTGCAAGTGTCTCTTCTGCCCTTCCGTAACATGCTACAGAGAAAAGCGTTCTTTCTGGCTTTTCGTTCGTTTGTTTTCAGCAAAGCTCTGTGGCTTGTGAATTACAGATGTAAGAAGAGACCAGCACAGCAGCTGTTTATGTTCAGTGCTTTATGACTTAAAATATTTATTTTTAATCTTGGTTATTGTTGAAGCCATTGAAAAATCTCAAGGAAATGAAGGACAGAAGATCATATAAATTTCAGTTCACTTAGGACTGTGTGTGTGTGTGTTCTCCTAACAGGGAGTACAAGCAAATATGTGATGGAATACCATTTAGAGATTTCACCTGGTCTAATCCCACTATTCAGTGTGACTTTCCAAGGTGGCACAAAAAGCTACAGGAAGAGGAAATGTTAAAAGTCAGTTTAAGGATAACTTCTGAAATTGTGTAAGGACCTCCATAAACTATCTCCCCAGTGAAATTACAGTAGCCCCTCTCTATATTGCAGTTCACTTCTTGCAGCCTCATGGTATCGCGGGATTTTTAAAAATATTATATTTATCGCGGATTTTTTTTTTGTTGCTATATTGAGGGATTTTGCGGTGCTGTATATGTATGTTGTTAAAGTTACGTAGGTGTAAGAGTGTAGAATATGTTTAAGAACATAAGTAGTGTTTATAAAAGTGTGGAAAAGGTTAATAAGGGAGTGGGAAAGATTAAGAAAGGACTGAACAGTTTATAAGTGTGTGGGAAGGGTTTATGAAGCCTTAATATATATATATATATACTAAAATAAAGGTAAGGTTCCTACTTCGTGGATTTTCGCCTATCGTGGGGGGGTCTAGAATGTGATACCCACCATACGTGAAGGAATACTGTACCATAACTGGTGAAAGTGATAAAAGAACAAACATTTAATATCCTGAAATTGTCCTAATTACAGAGTAAAGATGAATATGATAGACACAGACCATACATGTGATGTAGTTTTTCTGAGTGGATATGAGAGGAAGAGAAACGATTTACATTTACTGAATAATTAACAAGGTTCTGGCAGTGTGCCAGGTGTTCTTAATTATGTTATTAAAATCTTTTTAAAGCTCCAAGAAGTTACAAGTTAATTGATTTTTTAACTTTCACTTGAAGGGAAAGAGCAATTAATTCCATTTATAGCTATATTTATTGAGCTTGTTCTATATGGCAGACATTGAGCTACATCTTGGGGATACAGTGTCTAGTACATCAATGCCATTGTTATCTGTGTAGTGGTGGAGCAACATGAACAATCACAAAACTGATAATATATTACCAATGGGGTGTTCTATTTTATCATAAATACAAAAAATACATCGCATAAATTATTAACTGCTTAATATATGCCAGGTACTGAGCTATATTTGTACCTATGTAAGAATCTTATGCGATATAAGATATGTGACACTTAATTCTTAAAACAAACCTTGATATCCATGTTTGATAGTTGCTAAAACCAAGACCTCTGGCAGTTAGTAACTTACCCAAGTACTTACAGAGCCAGTAGATGGAAGAATAAGGCTTTGATCCTAGGTTTGTTGTCTCTAGAAGCTTAGTTTTGCACATCTTATGCCCACAACTACTCAGTTAATTGTCCACACCATTCCTTATGCAGGTTATAAGCAGCAACTTGGAGTCCAATCCCCTGTGAACCTACACTCTGAACTTCTCTGTCATGATGTCGACGTGTGGACAAGGAACAGAACAAACAGTACTTGGGGCTGTAAGAGGTAGAAGGAGGAGTCCTGATCCAGAGAAGGTGTCTGTCAGGAAGGGATACTGAGGCAGGTGAACTGTATAGTGGGTCCTTGACAGAAGAGGGAAGAAGAGAAACAGTGGACTGGGGCAGAGGAAGCAGGCTGTGAAAATCTCAGAAATGGCAATGAGCTTAAGGTATTAAAGGAAGGTCAGTGCAGCTGGTGCATGTTAGTTAAGTGGAAAGGGAAGTGGTTGTAGTCAGTTCAAGTATTAAAGATTCAAGAAAAAAGGAAAGGTTATCATCAGGGTTTTTATTTTATTTTATTATTTTTTTATTGTTTGCTTTTGATCATCCATTTCAAGAAAAGCCAGGTAAGGATCATACCTCAGTTTCCGATTTCTAACTACTGGTGCATTTTTCTAGTAATTCTTAGATTCAAGCCCTGGCTGGCTTAGCTCAGTGGATTGAGCGTCGGCCTGCGAGCTAAGTGTCGCTGGTTCGATCTTCCAGTCAGGGCACATCAGAGAAGGAAAACTCTGACTCCAAAAAACCTCCGCTGCCTTGCGGCATACCTCTTCAGGGGAAAGGCTAAGGGAGTAAACCCCGACAGAAAATCCGGAGCCAGAGTCCCTAAGGCGGTTCGACGTTGTAGTCAACACCGGCAACTCCTGCGGCGCACCTGAAGCCAAGCTGTATTGACTCCGTCTTTCCCTTGGACCCTTCAGCTGCGAAGAGAGGGGGGGTCTGCTGCATGGGCAACAGCAGACCCTCCATATCACCCTGCCCAGGCTCTGTAGCTTCAGCGTCATCGCAAGATGTCGATTCAACACGGGAGGAGACAGATACCATGTCACTCCCGAGTCGGACTGCACAGCCATTCTCAGCGGTGCAGATAGACTCTTAAGAAGCTACACCATCGTCTCTCGAGACGGATGGCTGCCGACGATCTTAGATTCAACTCTGTTTCTTCTTTTTTTCATATTTGTCAGGTGTTCTTTCAACTTTAAGTGTGAGAAGTATTAAGAAACTGATATGAGATTTCTTTTTTATTTATTTATTTATTTATTTTTATTTTTGGTTTTTCAATTACAGTTGTCCCCTTTTCCCCCATTTCTCTCCCCCACCCAGCCCACCCCCTCTCCCACAATCATATCCCTCCCCGTTGTCCATGTCCATGAGTCATTTATACACGCTCCTTGACTAAACCCTTCCCTTACCTATCCCCCTTCTCTCCCTCCCCCCTTCCCCCTATTGACTGCTATTCCGCTCTTTGTTCTATTTAGTTCTTTTGTTTTTGTTGTTCTTTAGTTTCCTATATTAGGTGATATCATATGGTATTTTTCTTTCTTTGCCTGGCTTATTTCACTAAGCATAATTCTCTCTAGTTCCATCCATGTTGTTGCAAATGGCAGGAGTTCCTTCTTTCTCTCTGCTGCATAGTATTCCATTGTGTAAATGTACCACAGTTTTTTGATCCACTCATCTACAGATGGGCACTTAGGTTGTTTCCAGCACTTAGCTATTGTCAACAGTGCTGCTATGAACATAGGGGTGCATAAGTTCTTTTGAATTGGTGTTTCAAGATTCTTCGGGTATAATCCTAGTAGTGGAGTCGCTGGTTCAAAAAGCAGTTTCATTTTTAGTTTTTTGAGGTAATTCCATACTGTTTTCCATAGTGGCTGTGCCAGTCTGCATTCCCACCAACAGTGCACTAGGGTTCCCATTTCTCCACATCCTCGCCAGCACTTGTTGTTTGTTGATTTGTTGATGATGGCCATTCTGACTGGTGTAAAATGGTATCTCATTGTGGTTTTTATTTTCATCTCCCTGATGGCTAATGAAGTTGAGCATTTTTTCATGTGTCTATGGACCTTCTGTATGTCCTCTTTGGAGAAGTGTTTGTTCAGGTCCTTTGCCCATTTTTTAATTGGGTTGTCTGCCTTCTTGGTGTTGAGTCGCATAAGTTCTTTATATATTTTGGAGATCAATCCCTTGCCTGAGGTATCATTGGCAAATATGTTTTCCCATACGGTTGGTGTCCTTTTCATCTTGCTGATGTTTTCTTTTGCTGAGCAGAAACTCTTTAGTTTGATGTAATCCCATTTGTTTATTTTTTCCTTTAGTTCTCTTGCTTTAGGAGATGTATCCGTGAAGAAATTGTTACATGAGATATCTGAAATTTTCTTGCTTATATTTTCCTCTAGGACTTTTATGGTGTCACGGCTTACATTTAAGTCTTTGATCCATCTTGAGTTTATTCTCATGTGTGGTGTAAGTTGGTGGTCTAGTTCCATTTTTTTGTAAGTCCCTATCCAGTTCTCCCAGCACCATTTGTTAAAGAGGCTCTTCTCACTCCATTTTATGTTCTTCCTCCTTTATCAAATATTAGCTGACCATAGAGGCCTGGGTTTATTTCTGGACTCTCTATTCTGTTCCACTGATCTATATGTCTGTTCTTATGCCAGTACCAGACTGTTTTGATCACAGCGGCTTTGTAGTATTGTTTGATATCTGGTGTTGTGATTCCTCCTGCTGTGTTCTTCTGTCTCAAGATTGCTTTTGCTATTCGGGGTCTTTTTTGGTTCCATATGAATTTATGGAGTATTTGTTCTAGGTCTGTGAAATATGTCATTGGTATTTTAATAGGGATTGCATTGAATCTGTAAATTGCTTTGGGTAATATGGCCATTTTGATGATGTTGATTCTTCCCATCCAAGAACATGGTATTTGCTTCCATTTATTTGTATCTTCCTTAATTTCTTTCTTCAATGTTATGTAATTTTCAGAGTACAGGTCTTTTATCTCTTTGGTTAAGTTTACTCCTAGGTACTTTATTTTTCTTGTTGCTATAGTAAATGGTATTTTCTTTTTTTGTCTCTGTCTCTGATATTTTATTATTGGTGTACAGAAATGCCTTAGATTTCTGTATATTTATTTTGTACCCTGCTATTTTGCCAAATTCACTTATTATATTGAGTAGTCTTTTAGTGGAGTTTATAAAATTTTCTAGGTATACTATCATGTCATCTGCATATAATGATAGTTTTACTTCTTCTTTCCCAATTTGGATGCCTTTTATTTCTTTTTCTTGTCTGATTGCTGTGGCTAGGACTTCCAACACTATGTTGAATAGGAATGGAGAGAGTGGACAACCTTGTCTAGTTCCTGAATTTAGGGGGAATGCTTTTAGCTTTTGTCCATTGAGTATGATGTTGGCCTCAGGCTTCTCATATATAGCCTTGATTATGTTAAGGTATGCTCCCTCTATTCCCATTTTTCTGAGTGTTTTCATCATAAATGGGTGTTGTACTTTATCAAATGCTTTTTCTGCATCTATTGATATGATCATGTGATTTTTGTCTTTCATTTTGTTTAGGTGATGTATTATATTTATTGATTTGTGAATATTAAACCATCCTTGCATCCCTGGGATGAAACCCACTTGATCGTGATGTATGATCTTTTTGATGTATTGTTGGATCCTGTTTGCCAATATTTTATTGAGGACTTTAGCATCTATGTTCATCAGTGATATTGGCCTGTAGTTTTCTTTCTTTGTTGTGTCTTGACCTGGTTTTGGGGTTATGGTAATACTGGCTTCATAGAAAGAGTTTGGGATTTTCCCCTCTTCTTCGATTTTTCGGAATAGTTTGAGAAGGATAGGAGTTACTTCTTCCCTAAATGTTTTGTAGAATTCGTCTGTGAAGCCATCCGGTCCAGGGCTTTTGTGTGTAGGGAGACTTTGGATTACTGTTTCAATTTCCTTCTTTGTTATTGGTCTGTTGAGACTTTCCACTTCTTCTTGATTCAGTTGTGGAAGGTTGTATGTTTCTAGAAATTTGTCCATTTGCTCTAGATTGTCAAATTTCTTGCCATACAGTTGTCTGTAGTAATTTCTAACTATCATTTGTATTTCTGTGGTATCAGTCGTGATTTCTCCTCTTTCATTTCTGATTTTGTTTATTTGGGTCTTCTCTATTTTGTTCTTGATTAGAGTGGCTAGAGGCTTGTCGATTTTGTTTATTTTTTCGAAGAACCAGCTCCTAGTTTTGTTGATCTTTTGGATTGTTCGTTTCGTCTCTATGTCATTTAGTTCTGCTCTGATCTTGATGATTTCATTCCTTCTTCTTGCCCTAGGCTTTGTTTGTTGTTGTTGTTCTAGTTCTTGTACCTTTATGGTTAGGTTTTTTATTTGAGATTCTTCTATCCTTTCCAGATATGCCTGTATTGCTATGAACTTCCCTCTCAGTACTGCTTTTGCTGTGTCCCACAGGTTTTGGGCTGTTGTGTGCTCATTATCATTAGTTTCTAGAAATTTCTTGATTTCTTTTTTGATGTTACTGTTAATCCATTCATTATTTAATAGCATGTTATTCAATTTCCATGATTTTGGGTGTCTTTGATTTTTTTCTCTGAGGTTGTTTTTTAGTTTCAATGCATTGTGGTCTGAAAAGATGCTTGATATGATTTCAATTTTCTTGAATTTGTTGAGGCTTGTTTTGTGTCCTTCATGTGGTCTACCTTTGAAAATGTCCCATGTGCATTTGAAAAGAATGTATATTTTGCTTCTTTGGGGTGGAAAGTTCTATATATATCAGTTAGGTCCATGTTGTTTAGTGTGTTGTTCAATGCCTGTATATCCTTAGTGTTTCTTTGCTTTGATGATCTGTCTATTGTTGATAATGGAGTGTTGAAGTCCCCTACTATGAGTGTGTTGTTGTTGATATTTTTCTTGTGGTCTTCTAGTATTTGCTTTATGTATTTGGGTGCTCCTATGTTGGGTGCATATATGTCTATCAATGTTGTATCTTCTTGGTGGATTGTTCCTTTAAGTATTATGAAATGTCCTTCTTTGTCTCTTTTTATTGCCCTTGTTTTGGAATCCATTTTGTCTGATATGAAGACTGCTACCCCGGCTTTTTTTTCCGGTCCGTTTGCTTGGAATATTTTTTATATCCCTTTACTTTCAGTCTGTGTAAATCTTTTGTTTTGTGGTGTGTTTCTTGTAGACAGCAAATATGTGGGTCCTGTTTTCTTATCCATTCCATTACCCTATGTCTTTTAATTGGAGCATTTAATCCATTTACATTTAAGGTTATTACTGATGTGTATTTATTCATTTCCTTTTGTACCTCTATTCCTCTCCTCCTTTTTTTTTTTTTTTTCCTTCTTTTTCCTTAGAACACTCCCTTTAGCATCTCTTGCAATGCTGGTTTGGTGGAGATGTATTCTTTTGTTCTTCCTTTGTCTGAGAAACTCCTTATTTCACCTTCTATTTTGAATGAGAGCCTTGCTGGGTAGAGTATTCTTGGTTGTAGGCCTTTGTTTTTCATTGCTTGAAATATTTTTGACCATTTCCTTCTGGCTTGTAATGTTTCTGTTGAGAAATCAGTTGATAGCCTTATCGCAGCTCCCTTGTATGTCATTTGCTGTTTTTCTCTTGCTGCTTTTAGGATTCTCTCTTTGTCTTGGAATGTTGCCATTTTAATTATGATGTGCCTTGGAGTGGGTTTTTGGGGGTTCCTCTTCATTGGAACTCTCTGTGCTTCCTGAACTTGTATAACTTTTTCTCTCATCAGGTTTGGAAAATTTTCTGTCACTATTTCTCCTATCAGTTTTTCAATTCCATGCTCCCTTTCTTCTCCCTCTCTAATTCCGATGATCCTGATATTATTTCTTGTCATGCTATCCTGTAATTCCCTTACATATCTTGTTCATATTTTTTCAATCTTTTTTCATTTTGCTGTATTGTCTGGGAGTTTTTCTCTACATTATCTTCTAACTCACTAATCCGATCCTCTGCTTCGTTTAGTCTGCTTTTGACTGATTCTACTGTGTTTTTCAGTTCAGGGATTGAATTCTTCAATTCTTTCTGGTTCTTGTTAATAGTTTCTATGTCTTTTTTTTATGCTGGTGTAGTTCTCTGCCAGTTCCCTGTAATTTTCTTGGAGCTGCTGGTAACTTCCTTGGAGGTTGTCATAGTTGTTTTTAAGGTTGTCGAGTATATTGAGCTTCGTTACCACCATTGTTTTGAATTCCATGTCTGACATTTGGGCTATGTCTACTCCATCTACCTCTCTTTCTGGGGATTCCTCTTTTCTTTTCATTGAGGGGTTATTTTTGCATCTTACCATGTTGGATTCTTCTTGTTTTATTTATTTATCTATCTATCTATTTATTTATTTATTTATTTATTTATTTTTGGGGGTGATGGTCTGCTTTGACTTCCCACCTTTGTGGTGTGAGATTCTTTACGGGAGATCTGGGGGTTTCAGTGGTGCAGTCTCTTTGATCTCCTGAGCCTGATGTTCTTGGTTTACCCTTTATGTCGTTTGTTTATGCTGTCTGGTTATATTTCAGATGTTCTTTGGTAGGATCTTCCTTCTGGCTAGTTGATTGAGAGTCACTCTGTCCACTTTGTCTTGAGTTCTTTTGTGGAGATGCCAGTTCAGCCTTGGTGTGTCGTCTTCTTTTTCGGCGTCCGCAGCTGGTCTAGTGTGGAGGTTCAGAGGTTCTTGTTCCTTGCAGCAATGGTGTGCTGCCGCGGTGGCCGGCATGGCACGTTCCCTTGCTGCCCGCTGGAGCCAGCTGAGGTGTCCTTGCGCGTGCGCCCCTGCACGGGGCGGCCCGAGAGCTTGCCCCGGGATTGGCGCCTATTGTCCCCTGGCTGAGGTGTTTTTGTGCTCGCCCACCGCCCGTGCCCTTAGTCCCACTGAGCCAAGCTCCGGGAGTTGGTCTCTCGCCTCTTAGGGCGGGGCCCCGGACACTTGTGCTCAGTGGAAGTGAGCGTCTGTGAGTCACTGCTGCCCGCTGTTCCCGTGCTGCAGCCGCCCGCCTTCCCTCAACCGTCTGGGCGGGCACGAACAGAGCCTGCGCTAGTGGTCTGCTTTCCGGCCTGGGGCCCGGTGCCCACGAGAGCTGTCTAGGGGTATCTGCGCACGGTCCTCTGCATTTTCAGTGGGCCCTCCCTGTGCCCATTGGTGCACTGATTTTATGTCCGTTGGGGAGTGTCCGAGGGGCATCTGGACTCACGGCCCCACACACCTGGGCCAGTGAGTGAGAGCACTTCCCTATGTGCGCCCCCGGGACCCAAGGGTAGGGTTGGGGAGTGGATGAGCGTGCCTCTGTGCCAGCGCTCCTCAAGAATGGCCTCCCACCCACAAACTTTCCTCCCCTCTCCACTGTCCACTATAGAAAAATATAAAGGAGAGTTATGTTCTCACTTGCCCGGCAGCACGCTGTCTCCTGTCCTTCAGCGCCAATGCCACTTGGTCGAGTCCCGTCTCTGCCAGCGGGCAGAGATCCGCTCTCCGCCTGACTCCTCTCTGGGGTAGCCTGTGGTCGCCAAAAAGCCTTTTTGTGCTTCCTGCCGCAGCTTGGGCAGCCGCCCCAGTCAGGAATCCCGTTTCGTCCCCTTTTCCTCCGCTATCCTCACTAAACAGGTTGTTCCCAGATGGATTTTCTCTAATCCAGCAGTGCCGTGGCTCACCTCCTGCCAGTGTCCAGCTGCTCACTGAGATGTTCTGTCTGCAATTAGCCCAAACTGCAGATGGGTCTCGGGAGCCTGAAAGCACAGCCTCCCCTCACTCTTCCGCCATCTTCCTGAGTTGATATGAGATTTCTGCTGTTTCTGCTTAGCCATGGTGAATCTGTGTATTGTACTGTGTATTTAGAAGTTTCAGTAAAAAATATTTAACAAATGTTAATTAATGAATTGGGGAAATAAAGGTCTTGCTCATCTGACAAAAATGCTTGGTAAGTGAAGACAGTTGCTAAACCTTAAATTGATATTTTAATGAAACTTTAATTAAGATATTATTCTGTTACCTGTCAACTGTTTAGACATAATTATAATTCGTACATGCAGAACACTCACTTAATCCTTCCAAAAGAACATCAATTATCTTTTTTTGCACAAATTTCATAAGAACTGTAATTAATGATTGGAACTACATTCTTGTTTGTCTTTATAAGATAACCTTAAAAATCAGTCCTACTGGGAATAAAATAGTTTATAATAATAAATTCAAATCAACCATTATATAGCATTTCTGTTTTTTAATTTTTGAAATACATGCACATAAGTGTGATCAGTCAAAAAACAATTAGAGATGTGCTAAAATATTTACAAAGTGTCTATGTATCAGATATTTTCCCAAGATTGTGGGGTTCTTATTTAAGTAGTAATTTAAAACACTCTACAATGAGAAAATTTTCTATATTAAAAGTACATACATGTTTATATACATACAAGCATGTTAGATGTAATAGTTTAAATATGAAAAGACCTGGTGTCTTGGTATCAGATTTAAGATGGGAAGGCTCTGACATATAATTTAGTTTTTTATTCACACAATATCTGAAGAATACTGTGAGTTATTTTAGGTCTCTGAGTTTGTAAGTCTGCCATGCCAGCATCCCCTGAGCCTATCAGGTTAGTATGTGGCCCCTTTCTTCCACAAGCTCATAAGAGTGAGGCCCTAATTCAATAGGGACATGCCCCTTACAAGAAGAAGAACACACACCAGAGCTCTCTTTGCCACATGGGGAAGCAGTGAGAAGGCAGCCTTCTGCAAGCCGGTGAGAGAGATTTCAGCAGAATCTATCCAATCTGGCACACTGATCTCAGACTCCTAGCCTCCAGAACTGTGAGAAAATAATTTTCCGTTATGGTACCCCTATCTGACTAACATACATATTCATGATAATCTAAACATTGTATATTTATTTAACTGAAATTATGCTATAATTGTTAGGAATATAAGAAAGAGCACTTTTTGTGGCAATAGGAGGAGGGGAAAAAGCTATATAATCATTTAATAATAGTGGTAAATCCATAGCCATTGCTTATTGGCATACAATCAAGAAATAACAATACAAAGGAATTATGTGGAGATGTGGAAGTAAATTCCAAACAAAATTCAGAAGAGGGCTGAAAATGTTGCCTCTGGGAAGATAGCAATTAGTGGGAGATGGAACAGAAAAATGTGTAGGCCTGCAAGTTTTGAAATAAAACATCCGAAATTATTTTAGTCCTTAAATAATGTATATTTGAAATTTTAATAAATAATAGATAAAGTAAATGCGAGGGAGTGAATGTGAAGCCTGAATCACAGTGGCTTATTTTGTAGGTTTCCTTCAACAAAAATCATTAAGTCATATAAAAATGTGCCTAGTGGTCAAAACCCAGTGTGCATGGCTACACTGTGACTACCTCATCAAAGTTGAAGATCTAGCGGGAAGAGTGAACCTGCTTCTCATTTGATTTCAGTTGGCTTTCCATTGCTGCAGCAAGAGGATGAAAGTATGCACTTCAGGCCTTGTCCACACATAGATTTGTTTCAAAGCTGTGCATGGCACCACCCTCGCCAGAGACTAAGGACTAACCATGGGGAGAAAAATGCATGTCTGAAAGAAAACTGAGATGAATAGTCATGAGTGACCAAAATGCCAATTCTAAAACCCAAACTTATCATTTACAATCAAAAGCCAGCTGGCTCTTTCTCCCATGTTATTTCTATTTTCATAGTGTTACCGCTATGAGCATGCAGGGTTAGCGTTTCCAAGTTGTCTCCAACTCTTTTCTGTTCTTCCTTGTCTATATTTAAACTTGTGGTAAATTCAGTCAAGTTCACTGTTTCAGTGACTCTACCACATTTCAGCATTATTATAGTTCTGTATCTCATTTCTGCCTGCTTAACTTATCAAAGTACTTCATCACTGGTTGTTCTCAAGTTTTGTTTTGTTTTTTTAAACCTTATTTTCCTCCTACAATCATATATTTCTGATAATTTGCTTTTTTTCTTAACTATTTCAAATATTTCCCAGCACTTTAATAGTTTAAAAGTAGAAACAAACTAAATGCCTAGATTTAATAAATTCTGGTACATCAACTCAATGAAATATTATACAACTTTTAGAATTATAATTTTGAAAATTTTAGGGATGTATACATGTATTATGATGCAATGTTAAGGAAATAAAGAAGTATGAATATTACTGTATCATTCTTACCCATGCCATAACATGTACAGTTACATGAAGAAAAAATGTTAATTCACAGAACAGACAAAATGTCTTGGTGTGGTGCTAGAGCTAAAAGAAATGTGTTCTTTATAGTATTTTTCAATATTGATGATAACACATCTGTAATAGACTCCTAACTTACTCATATTATCTGTTCCTATGAACATTTGAGAAGTTTGTACTTCTTAGTCTTTTTTAATTAAATGCGACCATGTGGTTCTTTTTGGCCAATGGCTTTTGATAGAAATGACACGTGACCTTTTCATGCTG
Organism: Furipterus horrens; assembly: GCF_987537825.1. Lineage (NCBI taxonomy): Eukaryota > Metazoa > Chordata > Mammalia > Chiroptera > Furipteridae > Furipterus > Furipterus horrens. Next base: position 28,762,555 of record NW_028327172.1, on the reverse strand, counting down.
AAGCTCTGGTGGGTCCCTCCAACTTTCTTCCCTAATTACTACCCTCAAAGAGGAATTCCCATGTTAAAATAGGAGAGCCCTGGGATCTAAGCAGCCTGGGTCACACAGTTACTCTATGGACAGCAGCTCATTGCCCTGCTGTGTCACACAAACCCACTTTGCACTTTGAATGCATGACAAATACACCCTTGTTGGCTTGTGTCATTATCAAGATGTTGACATTATGTGTGTATCTGTGTAAGCAACATAATTTAAATAATACCAATTAAAACATTTTTTTAAAACTGAAGAGACAATGAAAACCAAATTTAAAAAAATGCTTAACTCAAATGAATAGAAATCATAGTTACAATTGTCTTGAGGTTAATGTACATTTAGGATCGAAGCAGATTAATTTTTTACTGAATAACATTAATTGGAATTTATTTTGTACTTTCTCAAAGACTAGCTTGATTGCTACCTAGCACACTTTCAGTGTTTACCAGTTATTCTATGACTTATAGGATTATCATGAAAGGCAACCATAATGTTATTTAATTCCAACTGAAATTCAGTTCATGATGTATTTGTTTATTCACATTTTGTTAATGTATTCAACATATTTTAATAGAAAACTTTCTATATGTCAGACCCTATTCTAAGTATGAGGATACAAATGATGACAATAACCATGATATGTATATTTAAAAACCATATCTTTTTTTGTTCTGAACATTATTTTAAGCCTTTTATCTAATTTAATCCTTACATATTATTATAAGCTTATTTACTCTTTTAATTTTTGATAAAGAATCTGAAACCCAGAGAGTTTAAGTAACATGCATGAGTTCACACAGCTGATGAGACATAGGATTCAAATCCACGTCTGAACTCAACATCTGGACTCTTTTTTTTTTTTAACCCTAAATGTGGTTTACATTTATTGTTCTACTATAGTTTCAAATAGAATACCATTTTACTTTCTGAAATGTCCTGGTTTGGAAGATAAGAATATATGGTTACCCTATTAATGCCCTATAGCTTCACGTAGTCCCTGCTTCCAGGGTAGGGAGGGTTCAACTATGTCCAGAGGTGTTTAAAGGATTGATGAAATTTGAAGGTGAAATTGCAAGTCCAATAAATCTTACTAGCTCCTTATTGTCCTGTGCAACAGATGGAGTCTTAATAGAAAAGGCCATTTCAGGAAAAACAAGAAATAGTGAAGTAAGGGAGCTATGTATTCAGAAATTAAGTTGTTATTGAGTAATGCCAATAGTGAGCAAAACTGAGCTCTTTTCCTATTAAGAAGCCAAACAACTGGACTCCATAATGATCAATTACTTATAATTTCCCCAGCTTGTTTATTCACTAGGTTACGCCAGAGTACACAGATGACCAAAGTAATATTAATAAATAGGAAAGTACAGAGTATTGCTTGGGAAGAGTAATACGCTAAATAAGGATAATCAATCTCTGGACATCACACTTAATGAGCCCACATATGAATCAGGAATGAATGCAGCAAAATTTATTTTGCAGCTGTGGATATCAGAAATGGTGGGCTTCTATGTCAGGTTATAAATCAATTCCATAGCACTACCTTGAGATTAATGACTATTATAATCTAATTTATTTTGAATAAATTTATATGGCTATTGTTTTTCTTTGGACATCCAGTGTGAGGGTAGAACTCCAGGAGAGGAAATGTATTAACCAGGAATAACCCATTTAAAATTTTTGTTTTGATGCAATTTTCCACTGCCTTTCAAATGCAGTTCATTTCTTTATGGCATTATCTAGAAAAATAAATAACAATCTGTTTGATTACTTTATACTGATTTAAAACTCAGGAGCCATTATATCACTTAAAGACTTTGAGTCCCTTTGAAAATGTGAGGTAACGCATACTTAAAATTAGTGACTGAACATAAGTAGCATTTTCTACACTGTTTATATTCATTCAATAAAGACTATAATTAAAGTAAAAAGACATCTTAAAGTCATACAATCACATGCCACTTAATGACAGAGATACATTCTGAGAAATAACCCATCATTAGGTAATTTCTTTGGGGCTGAACATTATAGAGTGTACTTGCACAAACCTAAACAGAATAGCCTATTATACACTGAAGCTATATGGTATAGCCTATTGCTCCTAGGCTATTAACCTGTACAGCATGTTTCTGTATAAAAAAACATGAGATTAGATCAAGCACAAGAAAAAATGACTCACTCGAAAGATAAGGTAAACACTAGATGTTATGAGGCTGCTGCTGGCATAACATGACATAGTTTTACAGTGAACTTTTTTCAATAAAAAGTACACTCTAAAATAACAAAAATTATATATAGTAAATATACGAGGTCTGTCCAGAAAAAGTCCAGCCATTATTAACATAATGAGAAAGTTTTGTGTGACATTGATGTAACCTGGCAGCCAAGGAGAGTGGACAGGAATGAGTATGTGTGAACAATGATGACTTCACTGTACCAGTCAGTGGGGGCGGTAGACACCACTGACTGAACATGTGCATTGTGTGGCTGTCATGTTCAAAATGAGCAAACAAAGCAAGGAATCTCCATCCAATTTTGTGTTAAGCTTGAACATCCCCCTGCAGAAGTTATTTGGATGACTCAGGAGCCTTTTGGGGATGATGCAGTGAGTGCAACACAAATAACATGTGGCACAAATGCTTCAAAGATGATCAAGAATCTGTGGAAAGTGATTCACATTCTGGAAGGCCTGCAACAAACAGAACACCTGAGAATGTTGAACGTGTATAAGCTGCAATCAACAAAGATCGGCAACTGACAGTGTGAGAACCAGAAGCTGATTTGGGGATTCCAAATACTACTGTGTCTGAGATTTTGAGACAGGATCTTGACATGAAACATGTGGCAAAATTTGTTCAGCAGAAGGAACATCATGCTGCAATTGCTAATGACTTGATTCAAACTGCTACCAATGAGCCAGATTTCCTCAAGAAGGTCATAACTGGGGATGAGTCATGGGTGCCTAGTTTGAAAGGGTCTGAGGTGTCAGTGTCCTATGCACAATGTTTCTTGTATCTTCTTCGATCAATATCTGTTTTTCATAGTGTGTGGCAGGATACTTTCTGGACATGCCTCATATAAACCAGTAAAATAGTCATTTATTATCATTATCAAATATTATGTACCATATATAATTGTGTGTAATATACCTTTATGCACCAGCATTACCACAAACACGTAATGTGTTGTGCTGTGAGGTTATGGTAGCTATGATGTCACTAGGTGTCAGGAACTTCTTTAGCTCTGTTATAATCTTATGGGACCATCATTGTATATGTGGTGAGTCGTTGACCAAAACGTTGTTACATGGCACATGATTATAGTTTAATAATTATCTTTGAATTACTGATGTTAATTTTCAGATCAATGGAGATATAAACAGAATAAAACTACATAATTTTTCTTTCAGAAACTTGGAAAAAGGTACTTCGCATCTTACCTGATTGAATTCTAGTCATGATCTAAGTTTTGCTCATGATTCTTCTAGGTGAATGAAAAAATTAAAAAAGGAAGTAAAAGAAGGAGGAAAGAACTGTAAAAACTAGTTTCTAATGAAAATATACAGACAAACCTGGCTTCCAATCTTGGATCCCCTTAGTAGTTATGGCACATAGGAAAAAATGTTTAACATCATCAACTCTCAGTTACCTCATTTATGAAGTGGAGGGGATATACCATCTGTGGGAACTGTTGGGATGATGGGAAGAGCATATACGAAAAGAAACTAATTTTCAGAATGAGTCAGCAATACATTAATACTCTCAATTAAAACCATACGAGTAAGAAGTGATATTAGTATTTTCAGTATCTGTACATGTGAAAGACATCTTTAATATGAGATATGTACAATAGTATTAAAGATAACCATTAATAGATGAACATCTTCAATTGATTTTAATGAAAGGGAAGTCTGAACCTCATTTAAGCCAAATATTATCCCCAAAACAGAATCTAATTCTTCTAATTAGTAGACTTGTCTTAAACATTGTAGTCAGTTATCATATTTTGAATTCGATCAGTATAGTTTTGCATACCTTATTTTGTCTTTTTATATAAGTGCCTACTTATATAATCTGTATTTTTGCCTCAGTCCACAAAGCCTAAAATATTTTAGCCCTTTACAGAAAAAAATTGCTGACACTGCTTTTAATCTACCTTTATCTTACAGAGGTCTTAATAATATTTTAATTATTCTACCTTTATGTTATTTTCATATTTTTTTTCTATAAATAAGTGTATAAATATGTACTGAACCATATACATCACATAGCTCAAAAACAACCTTCTTGGGTACTCTGGAGTTCGGAGGAGACAAACTCACTTTCTTTTTGCCTATATCCAAGAGATTTCCTCGTGGACATTAAATCTCAATTTTACTCCAAATATCCAGACACCAGAGGTAAATTTCTCTTTTGGCTTGAGTTATTTTCATGCCTTTGACTTATGAATGGGTCGATATAAACAACTTTCTACATAATGAAATCATTGCTTAGAAAGACAATGCATTTTGGGGGCCTTTTCATATGTCTTGTGATCACTCATACTGTTCAGTAATATTTCTAGATCTTACTTACCCCTTCTGAGCCCATGGTAGAGTCACAACCCCTGCCCCACCATTAGCTTGGGTTTCTGAATAACAATGATATGAAACTGACTCGGATGGACCTGTAGCCTGAGTAATAAATAAGCCTTCATTTTGTTAAGCTATCGAATATTGGGGGGTTTTGTATTACTATAGAACATCCTTGGCTATCCAGACTAGTATACAAGGAGGCACCCAAAAAACCCAGAATTACCTTCTGGAGGGCGGGCCCTTGTAGTATAGGCTTACCCTGCTAATTGAGTGTTCTAGGAACCCATCTGTATCAGTGTACCAGCTGCCATTGTTGTGAGAGGCTACATTCAGCTTCTGTGAATTTTTTTTAAGACTCTTTCAATGCATTTTCCCATTTCACGATGGGTGATTTACAAGTGCACTGACTGTTCAGCAGTTTTTGACCAAAACTGACATGATGCCAGTACCCTCCCCTCCCCATTCACCCGATCTTGCCCTAGTTACTTTTTTTGTTTGTTTCCCAGGATGAAAAATGGTCCTCAAGGAAAATGTTTTGCCGATGTGGAAGAGATCAAACAAAAAACGGCAGAAGCACTAAAAGGCATCAAAATCAATGAGTTCAGGAACTGTTTTGAATAGTGGAAAAAAATGTCTCAATAGGTGTACTGCATCAAATGGTGAGTACTTTGGAGGTGACTGAAGTTTCAACATGTTAGAATAAATACACAACTTTTTATCAATAAATTTTTTTTGTGCCCTGCCCTGCATACCTGATAGTTGTGGATTTTCTGAACCATCTTAGCATTTATACATATCAAGAATCATAATTCGTTTCCACAGTTACTATATCTCTTGAAAGTTAAATTAATATCAAACTTGGGTGATGAATTAGTAAAGGTCCCAATCCATTCATTTAAATGGAAGGGCAAAACAAGCAGTGCAGGATGAGAAGTATCCTGAGATTTCTCAAATTTGCTAACTGTGCTCCATTTCTACTTGTTCTTAGAAACCGAGATGATCGTATCTGAAGGAACTCATAACACACCTGCAGTGTTGCACTGTAAAAACACATAGGCTAGTGGGGTGGTCTTCTGTTCGTCCCCGGAAACAGTGTAAGGTAGAAGGTGGTGGTGGGGCAGAGGCCCTAGAAGGATAGCAAATGTCACAAATAACCTAATTTGATATATGTTTTCACAATTAAGTCGTTTAGTGGTGAGATTTGGCCGAAGGGCATATTGCATCCCCCGTGGAATTGGAAAAGGTAGGTTTTTTACAGTAGCTGAACTTACTATAACTTAAACTGATCATTTTGGAGGTGGGGCTGTCCAAGAGAAAGCATCAAAGTGAATGATAAAATTTAGAACTGATATTTTTTGAATAGCCACTCTTTGCTAACTAGACAAGATTTTATATAATTAGCGTACTTTACAATCACATCAACATTATGAGTCATCCTTATTGTTCTTATCATTATTCTTATTACTTAACATATGTAAGAAAAATTAAGGATTGGAGTTCTAATTCATTTTCTTTGATGTTCCAAAGCATATACATTATGTAACTAAGATTCATTTAGCACATTTATTGTGCCCTTGTGGATTGCATTTGAGGTGTGAGAGAAAGACAGGAGTCAAGTATGATTCCAGCATTTCTGGACTTGACCAGCTGAAAGAATGTAGTCACTGTTACTGAGAATCTGGAATTTACTAGAAGTCATTGTGCCTCACACATATGGCAAACTTCAAAAATCATAAATTCTACAATTTTCATTCCCAGTTTGAGGAGCTATATAATTCTTTGCTGTTCCTATACATGCCCTCCTTTAGCTGCACCAAGGTATAGAAATATATAATAGATATATTTCAGTTATTAAGAAGATGTATGACTATTTGAACCTCACAGGCTTGATGATCACTTAGCACTAAATGGAGGAAGGGGTGTAAATTTTTAAAGTCTTCCTGTTCCTCTTTCACTGCTACTGCTATTTTAGGATTATGCCTTATATTGTGAATAGTATTGTAACCTAACCACTAGGATATTTAGAGTTCTTCAAGAATCATTGGATTCCCTCATATTAAGCTTTCTGACCCATCTGCTTATCAGCAGTGGTGTGAAGGTACTAATTTTTCATTGAGGGGAGAGCTAAAGTTTATCCTATACTGAGGTTTTATTATGCTTTGACCCATTACAGTTTCTTTACAATACTCTAGACAAATATATTTGATTTTTGAATGTCTGAAGGTTACTGAAGGCTTTCTAATAGCTTGCACGGATGTGTGTCCAAATGTATACATATGGGTAAACTATATCAAATAACATAGAAGTTAAATCTATTTGTTTTTTAGAGGTTACAGGAAAAGCAAGTGTCAAAGTGTCATACAGGTTAAAAAAGAAAGAAAATCCAATCAACTGCTTAGTATGATTAAATTCCTTCTGCTCTTGCATCCTTAGGCATGTCACAGAGGAGATCTAATTCCTTTGATTTTTATTTTAACATGAAACTTGAACCGAAAATAAAGCCAGATCTTTTGTGCCTGGGTTGAAAAGGGGCTCAGAATTACTTTCCCAGGAGCAATGACAATGGATGTGTGAGTAAAATATCTCATTACTTGATGCTGGATTGTAGGACAGTCACAGTGTGCTACCTTCGTTCAGCGACAAGAGGGAGAACCCAATGACACTTGGTCAATCATTTTCTGTACGAAGATCAACAGAGAAAAAGATCTTCATGAAACTCTATCAGCTCTTTTGGTTCATTGTACAAGGCATAGATATTTGTTCTGACTTTATTTTGCTCCTGTCAACTCCAGCTTGAAAAGAAACAAACTTCAAGAGCTCCATTTTGCTTGAGTTACATACATGTACTTCAACATAATTAATTCTCCCTTCCACTCTGGTGCACAGCTAGGCTACTTTCCCAAATCTCTCTCTATATATTTTTTTACTTTTTAATTAAATATATTGGGGTGACATTGGTTAATAAAATTATGCAGGTTTCAGGTGTGCAATTCTGCATTGTCTATATATTGTATTGTTTACCACCGTAAGTCAAGTATCCTTCCATCATACACCATGTCAGACTAGTGTCTTCTCCCATGACATTTTGCTTTGCAGCATATTTTCTTGCTATGAATCTGTTATTTATTCTTAATTCTTCAGAGTCATTTAATCCTCCCTTTTTCATATTGTTGCTTTTTGTCAAAGATACCTTTTCTTGGATTATGCTTAATTGCCTGAAAAACTGTGCTCAGCCTTCTTTAGGAACACATTGAATGCTAATAGTGAAAATAGTTTTCCGCAAATATTCTCTCTTGCACAACTGTTATGGGTCTTATATCTAGCTTAGCATTAGTTATTACGAGAAGACCTAGCAGTTAGTATGTGTCAATTAAAACCTGAGAAATGCATTCAAGAATACACAGGGAACTTTATTCTCTTTTATTTTAATACTAAGCCTATCCACTGGTTTTCTGTTGTTGAAATTTTCTCCACTAAGATTGATACTGTGCTCCTTTCCCATGTTTAGGAAATCTAGAATGAGAGAAAGTACATTATTATCTAGGCCCAGAGAGAGTGAGAGAGAAAGAGAGAGAAAGTAAATTTTAAACACCTATTATCACTGCAGTGCTATTCATCATAACCAAGAGTTTGAAGCTGCTGAATTGCAAATCAATGGATGAATGAATTTACAAAAAAAAAAAAAAAAAAAGATATATACATATAAAGGAAGATTATTTAATCTTATAAGAATGGAAAGCCTGACACATACTGCAATATGAATGAACCTTGAGGATATTATTATAAGTGAAATAAGCCAATCATAAAAGGACAAATACTATATGATTCTACTTATATGAGCTAACCAGAGTAGTCGAATTCATAGAGACAGAAAGTAAACTAGTAGTTAAATTTATAGAGACAAAGGAAAATAGTGATTATCAGAGGACTGGAGAGAGGGGGAAATGGGGAGTTTTTGTTTAAGGGGTATAAAGTTTCAGTTGAGAGAGATAAAGAGTTCTGGAGGTAGATGGTGGTGATGATAGCACAATGATGTAAATGTACTTAATGTCACAGAACTGACCACTTAAAAATGGTTAAGATGGCAAATTTTACGTTACGTATATTTTACCACAATTTTTAAAAAGTCAGGATTATGCAAAGTTAAACAGCACTTTTTTTTTTTTTTTTTTTTTTTTTTTGGTATTATTCCTGGGATTTAGAGAACAAAGACTACTCAAAAGGTGGTCAAGTACTGGTAATAATCAACACTTAGAATGACTAAATTTAGGTGGCATCCATGGAAAAAACAATCTTTAGAACATGCATCTTGAAATTATGAGGTTGTAAACCTTGAAAATGTGAGAGTGAATTCAAATTCATCACTGCTGCTTCATTGTGCTAAGTAAGCATCTCTTGATTATCACATGTGAATATTTCTCATCTCAGTATTTCATAGATTTATTTCTTTCAGTTTCAGGAAAACTAACCATTTGCTCTTTCTGAAATAGTTTGGTAGCTGAGCTGCAGTGAGGTGAGCAGTAATTGTTTCAGGTTCATTATTCATGCACTATGGAAGGAAGTAAAATAAGTGCTGAGCAAGTTTTGAAACAGTGCTGGTTTGCTGATTTTCAATTAAGAATAGAATAAAATGGAGGAGGTGTCCTTGGGACAAGGCAGTAGAACTGAACACCTGAAAACGATGTTATATCTTCCCTCTGGATACTTGAAACTATTTGGGAATTGTTGCAAAGACACCATAAATTAAACAAACCTACAGTGCTTTTCTGAGTCACCTTGGAGTTCTTTGCAGCTGCAAAGCTCGTATACTTCAGAATTCACAGTCCTCGTGGAGTTAGTTTCTAAATAATGTTTTGTCCATATTTTGTCCTCTTTTCTTTCTCCTTGTCATTCCTAATTCCACAGATTTTTGTAATATCTCATCTTGTGTTACAAAAAAAAATGTATTTTAACACCCCAAGTCAAGGCTTCTTCTGTCACCATTACCTTTCCTTTACCTTCTTCCACTACCTCACAGCACAATATACTAATACTATATTGTAGGTTATACACCTAAAATCTATACAATTTTATTAACTAACATCCCTCCAATAAATTCAATAAAAACAAATGTATTCTTAGATTAATTTTATCCAACTGATTAAGCTATTCAGTAAGTCACACTATTTCTGCAAAGTTTCCTTATATAAGAAATAACCTTTAATTTTGTATTTCCTTTACTTTGCTGTGTCTTCTTATTTTTCTAAATTACTTATTCTGTTTCCTATGTATCTCCCTTTAGTTTCTCTTTCCTTTGTCATAATGTCAGTCTTCCTTTATTTTTTAATCCTGTTTCTTTTAAAGCATGCACCCTTATCATTTGGAATTTTCAGTATTGCCTACTTTCTCTATATTCTTTATTCCAATTTATTTTCATCCTCTTTCTAATGTTCAATTCCATATAAATTACAACACACACAAAAAAAGGAAAAATAATTTATGTTCTTAGACCCATTTTTATACCAGTTTCTAAACTGCACTTTTTTCTTTATAGAACATAGTGTCATCTTTTAAAGCAGGAGACTCAAGAGCTGTTCTGGAGCATATCTTGCAGTTAGGTAATGATGCAGGAGTTTCACCTGGATAAATGGGGTGTCCAGAAGAAATGAGTGATAGCAATAGTAGAACAGTCTCCTAATAGGATGTTATTATTATTTTTTATTTTCAGGGAGCATTTTTAGTGCTGTCAATTTCATATGCAATGACTAAACGTTTGGCAGCACCTAGGAGGGAGGGCACTGAGAAGGGCTGTCCTGGAGACCCCATGGCTTTGTCAGAGGAAAGAGTCCTTGAGCTCTTTGGTGGTGGAAAGTGATCATCTGCCTTGTTCCTAAATTCTTCAGGACTGCAGACTCGTAACACAAAGCCACTTATACATGGCCTACTGCTTCATGCCATGATCCAACTTCTATAATACCCCTGTAATTTCTTCAGCTTTTTGGCCTGTGCCCTTCTTTACTTTTCTTATCATTTATTGTGTTACTCATCCTTCAGCATTTATACTCATACCTCGTTCTCTAACTTAGACTCTTCACTTCCTACCTCAGCCATTGTCATATTCTCCCTGAGACTAGAGTAGTTTAGCTTTCCATGGTAACTACTTTATTTATTTCAACCTAGCCTCATCAACCTTACATTGTAGTGCAAATCCTTGTGAGCAGTTCCTGGAAATGTGTTGGCTCTGCATTCATGAGCATTTCTCAGACTCAGGGAAGATATCAGATTGCTGTGGTACTTCCAGTCATTGTAAGCAAGCAGCAGCAGAACTAATTGTTTTTGCTGCTCTTGCCTGTTAATTAAATCAGTTTCTATAATGTTGCAGTAATAGTTCATCAAAAAAATGAGTAATGAAAAATTCAAGAAGGAGCATTTTTCTCACCTTCATTGGGTGAACATATTAAAAAGTAAGTTAAATCCTTGCATATGTGTGTGCCCCAGGAGGACCACTTACTCAGGGATTACTTAGTAATTAGAGAATGGTAAGAACTATAATTGGAGCCCTTCACAGCATGGTTGCATTATAACACATTTTATTAAAAAATCAGATTTATAAATTATCCAATATATAATGTTCTGTGTTTTGGGGGTCCAAAATGGTAATCTTACCACATGATTTTGCCTGAGTGAGGTTGACTGCAAAGGCATGAAATGAAAGCATCATTCCACTAGGTTTCTTTTCTTTTCTTATTAATTTTAAATTTTTAAGTATATTTATTTATTATGCTATTGTAGTTGTCCCAATATTTTTCCTTTTATCCCCCCTCCACCCAGTACCCACCTTCCCTCCAGCATTTCTCTCCCTTAGTTCATGTCCATGGGTCATGCATATAAGTTCCTTGGCTTCTCCATTTCCTTTACTATTCTTAACATCCCCCCTGTGTATTTTGTACCTACCAGTTACGTTTCTTAATCCCTGTACCTCTTTCCTTATTCTCCCCCTTCTCCCTCCCCACTGATAACCCTCTATATGATCTCCGTACATATGATTCTGTTCCTGTTCTAGTTGTTTGCTTAATTTGTTTTTATTTAGTTTTGTTTTAGATTCAGTTGTTGATAGTTGTGAGTTTGTTGTCATTTTACTATTCATAGTTTTGATTTTTTTAAATAAATCCCTTTAATATTTCATATAATTAGGGCTTGGTGATGATGAACTCCTTTAGCTTTACCCTGTCTGGGAAGCACTTTATCTGCCTTTCCATTCTAAATGGTAGCTTTGCTGGATAGAGTAATCTTGGTTGTAAGTTTTTCATCACTTTTGAATACTTCTTGCCGGTTCTTTCTTGCCCACAAAGTTTCTTTTGAGAAATCAGCTAACAGTCTTTTGGGAAATCCTTTGTAGGTAACTATCTTCTTTTCTCTTGCTGCTTTTAAGATTCTCTCTTTATCTTCAACCTTTGGCATTTTGATTATGATGTGTCCTGGTGTGGTCCTCTTTGAATCCATCTTGTTTGGAACTCTCTGTGCTTCTTGGACTTGTATGTCTATTTCCTTCATCAAATTAGGAAATTTTCTTTCATTATTTTTTAAAATAATTTTTCAATTTCTTGCTCTTCCTCTTCTGGCATCCATATGATTCAGATGTTGGCACTGTGGGAGATGTCTCAGACTCTTCTTATTCTCTCATTTAAAAAAAAATTGTTTCTTCATTCTGTTCTGGTTGACGGTTTATTTCTTCCTTATGTTACAATTCATTCATTTGAACCATGGCTTCCTTCCCTTCACTATTTGTTCCCTGTGGATTTTTCTTTATTTCACTTACTGTAGCCTTCATTTTTTCCCTTATGCATTTGTCATACTCAGTGAGTTCTCTGAGCATCCTGATAACCAGTGTTTTGAACTCTGTATCTGATAGGTTGGCCATTTTTGTTTTGCTTAGTTCTTTTTCTGGAGTTTTTATCTTTTTTTTTCTTTTCATTTGGGCCATATTTCTTTGTCTGTTCAATTTGGCAGCCTCTGTGTTAGTTTCTGTGTATTAGGTAGAGCTTCTTTGACTCCCTGTCTGGGTGTACCTATTATGTTGTAAGGGGTGGAGTCTTAGGTATTTGTCAGTGTAGGGGCCACCCATTTAACTGCTTTGTGGCGCTGTATGTGGGGAAGGAGTCAGAGAGGGAACAATGCTGCTTGCTTGGCACTCAAAGCTTTTTAAATTACTTCACCCACTTCCTGCATATGACTGGCACCCCTATAGCTGCTACTCCTGTGGTAGTTCCCTGTGTGGGTGGGTTTGCCTTCTAAATGAACTCTCTTGAGTGATGGGCAGTTTCTTCCACCATCCCAACACCCTCTGGTTTTCACAGCCAGAAGCTATGAAGCTTTATTATTCTGGTGCTGGAACCCTGGGCTGCACAGTCTGGTCTAGGGCTGGGATCACTCCACAGGTGTCCCTCTCAGCTTTTACCACCACACATGAATGTAGGACCACCTGTTCTGCTAGCTGCCACCACTGCCTTGTCGCCACTGCCACTCTGCGTCCTCTCCACACTGGCTCCCTGGCTCTGCCCCTCTTACCCATTTTGATGAATATTTCTTCTTTAAATCCTTAGTTGTTAGACTTTCATACAGTTTGATTTTCTGGCAGTTCTGGTTGTTTTTTGTTTTGAGATTAGTTGTAATCCTTCTCATGGTTGTGCAAGGACATGAAGTATGTCTACCTATGCCTCCATCTTGGCTGGAAATCTCTCCACTAGGTTTCTGAGCAAGTCCACTGGTGGCTGTTGGGGTGGATTGCACATATGTCTTAGCTAAAAGATGTTTGTAAGAAAATTTCTTAGTGCATTTGAGAAAACTGGCATCTATATTTAATCAAAACAGCCATTTGAAAATAAATAAATCATAGCCATACCATTTTTGAATTGCAGGTCTCAGATTTGCTTGTCAATATAGAAGTTACTTATTTTGGAAAGATATGAGTTGCAGTTCTATAATGTAATTTTATAGCTTTTACAAATATGTTTCTACTTTAAAATTGTAACTTATTTTTTATTGAGACATGTAATCATAAATATATTTTTAAATAATTTTTATCAGTACCTCCAATACCGCCCCCCACCCCGAAGAAACCAAATACATGAGTTTAAAATATATCTACCTATACTAAAGAACATCTATGCTGGATAAATAGATGTATACACTGTGTATTAATGCAGCATATGTTTTGTATTTCATTCACTAAAGAAAACTTTGAAAATAATTTATAAAACTAATTATAACAGAGTCAAAGAGATTAAGGATGAGTAAAAGAAAGCATAACATAAATGAAAGAAAAAACCCAGGAAGCAGAGATGTTACAGTAAGATTCAATGGAAACTTAAAGAATGATAATGGCCCAATAGATGAACTCACAACAACAACAAAATTTAATTTTTCTAATTACATTTAATTAGAAGTTGTTTGACCAAAATGCTTAAGGTTGGGTTGTGTCATAGTTTAAAGAACATGGAAGAAGAGATGCTGGGAAGCATATTACTAAATAGTCAGTTATTCTCTACAACTAAATTTAACTCCTGTTAACCCATTTTTATGTCAATAATGAGGGAACTGGTTCTAATAACTTATATACATATGGAACCTGATGAGTGAGAGCTCCAGCCAAGTAATAGAAATAACAACTTAAGAAAGAAAAGGGGCCATGGAGCTGGAGTATGTTACACTGTAAAACTGGTTTTATCCTTGTTCAGGAAAAAATCTTACCAGGTAGCTCACACGAAAGAACAGTTTTATATATTCCATCACAGCAGAACTTTTTTTGAAAGATGAGGTTTTAACTAATAGTTGAGTTCTGTCAAATTTCACTTGACTCTGTTATTATTACTCTTTGGATGTTGATAGCTACTCAAAGAAGCACTTAAAATCTCTGTGGACTTAGCAGGTTGTTGAAACCTGTATTAATTCAGTGTCCTATAGATAAGCCCTGGTTGCTTAGACAAAGACCTCTTGTCAGACGGCTGAGCAAAAAGTCTGTTCTTAAAAAGTCCTTAACAACACATTTAATTTCAGAGAATTAATATAATACATCTCCAAGTATTCATATAGAAGATCTTTGCTACATTGAGTGGGAAAAGAGACAAGCAGAATATAAAACCTGAAAAAGTCAGTTGTGAAACACCACCTTTTATCATGTCTGAGACTGAGAATACAGACTTGGCTGTAAAAAGAAGACATGGGTTTTCTCTTGTTATTCAAGGAAGTGGCCTCCTGGTTTGTAGAGAGTGCTTCATCATGCATAGCTAAATCACATTTCAGTTACACACTTTGAGTTCATAAGAATACAATATGAAAGCCTGGGATAGTTTATGCAATATTTTATGACAGTAACTGTCCAGATTATTATGGAAACTCAAAGTTAGGGAGAGTGTTCAATTTTTTTTATGCTCACCTGAGGACATTTTTTTCATTGCTTGACCAGGGATCAAACCCACAACCTAGATATGTGCCCTGATCAGGAATTAAACATGCACCCTCAACCTTTTTGTGCATGGGTTGATGCTCCAATGAACCAAGCCATGCTGGCCAGGGCAGGAGTGTTCAAATTTGATCTAGCTCCTCCCTGTTCCTTATGTATTGTCACAGGTGTAGCAGGTGGGATCCTCTGTAGGGAATCGGTTCAAATTCCAGCTCTGTCACTTGCTAGCTGGTGACTTGGGCATATCACTTAGTTCTTTGCTTTATAGTTTTTCATCTTAAATGTGTTAAAATAATACAATAATTCACAGAATTGCTGAAAGTTTTAAAAAAGATATACATCTACATAGCATCAGTGGTCTGCAAAATTGGATCCTACTCCTCTCAACAAGTAATGAAAAGTTCTGTTTCTTTATTTTCAAATTTATCATCACCTATGCCCTGGCCTAGGTAACAGGTACCAGTGTTAAATTATCTTTGTATGAATGATACTTTCTGTTTTCCTGGCTGGATCTTGTAAGATACAATAACTTTATCTCCTGGTGAAGAATTATTAGCACAAACTTTTATTTTTTATTTGATTTTTATCTTCTAAGTTATTCATAGTATATCACATTCCCCTGGTTAGCATAGGTTTACAAGAATTGTAATGAATGAAGTGATTATCCACTTCTATTTTTGTTTTTTTGTTTGCACATTAGGAAAAGCTTCATAAATCTAATTCTACTATACTTTAGCTATGACACATCTTCTAAATTATATTTACAATTAATTGCATATAGTAAAAAGTACTTAGACTATTTCAAATTATGTCTATAAAATCACATTCTCAGTCTGTTCTCACTTTTTAAAATTATATTTTAATAGCTTCAGTTCCCTCAAATGTCATAACAGAATAATTATTTTGAATATATTGTGCTTCATGCCTTTTTTCTATTCATGAACCATCTGTGCTATTGAAAAACTCGCAATTAATACTTAGGAGTTAATGAATTACTGGACAGAAAAATCCTCTGATGTTCACCATTGAAGGACTGGATTATTTTCCACCAGTGAAAAAGCAGAATACAGGCATTTACATGGGTGTTCATTTAGATCCATCTTATCTCATGGTTTACTAGATGGGTTGTAATCACTCTTAATTTGAAGACAATTTTGTTCAACTCTGTGCAACTCATTAATGGGAAAGTTATATGTTCACTATGGAGGTTAAAGAGGAGGGGTTACAGAGAGGCTGTTTTCATAGTCAGGAGAAGTAATGTGAGATGCTGCAACACACTCTGCAATCTCAGTGGCTTGCATATACAACAATTGGTTTTCTTGCTCACTCCAGTGAAGGGTCTCTTCCATTCTGAGACACAGTGATACAGGCTTCATCAAACTAGTGATCTAACCATCTTAGCTTATAGACTCCTAGATCAACCTGGCAGGGAAAAATAGAGCTGGAGTTTTCATCACCTCTGCCTCACTCACTGATTGGCTCCAAATATAATTTACCTAATCTAATTGCAAGATAATCTGGCAGAGCACATGGATCATTAGGTGAATGCTTACTGTGTGCTCCATATCCCCCAAACAGGTGGTTATGGTCATCAGGAGATGAAAGTGTCTCCATATCTTTGCACATCAAGTCTCTTCTTCCTGAAATACCTGGACTTCTTGCTTTCCTGAGGCATTCCTACATAACTCTTTTGCTCAGAGATTTGAAACCTTCTCGTCTCCTTGAAGCCTTCCCCTATACTTTCAGGCGGTATAATTGCTCCTTTCCCTACATTTTTATATTTTATTTTATATTATGACTATCAATTAAACATTGACTTAGTGACAGCCTAGAAATAGATAGGGTTTTAATTCTACCTCAAGTTCTGCAAGATAAATATTACCACTCTCTTATGAGTGAGGATATGGAGAATTGAAAAAAAAATAAATAACTTTTGTCACAATATAGAACTAATACACTGCAGAGTGAAGATTGATCAGAGTGAAGACTGATTGAAGCCAAGACCTGTGTGGTTTCCAAGTTCACACCCTTTATCAATGTGTACCTGCCTCCATCCTCTATCTGGTGTGCACCTTATTATGTAGCAATGAATGAAATGCAACATAATCATGCATGTGGTTTCCCAGAGCTTAATCGTTGAAACTTCAGAGCCAAGCGTGGTTTCAGGCTTTCAAAAACATATCTTAATAAGTAATGGAACACAATTTAATTAAGCACATTAGAGCTTACACCAACTGTGCCTTTTTCTTGTTTTCAGGAGGTTGCAGGACAGCCTACGTTAACTAAGAAGCACAAGTAATTATTTCATTTAGAGCCAATTGCACCCTTCTGACAAGAGCTCAAGGTCATTCACAACCCTGACTTAGTTCACACAGGCAGTCTAGAAGAAGTGCCATTGTCTCCACTTGTTTTTTTGCTATTATTGCTACCTGGATATTGGGTTCTTGGGACCACTGTACAGAGTACCACAAACCGTGTGATATAAAAAAACAGACATTTTTTTCCATAGCTTGGGAGGCTAAAAGCCCCAAATCAAGATGTCAGCAGGACCCTGCTCTCTGATATCTGTAGAGGAGAATCCTTCCTTGCCTCTTCATAGCTTCTGGTGTAGCCGTCAGTCCTTGGTGTTTCTTAACCTGCGGCTGCATCACTTTCATCTCGGCCTCTGTCATCCTGAGGTGTCCTCTGTGTGTGTCTCTGTCTTCATATGATGTTTTCCACTCTTTAGGACACTAGTCACATCAGACTAGGGCCTACCCCAATGACCTTATCTTAACTGAATCATGTCTGTAAACATCCTATTTCCTAACAAGGTCATATTCATAGGTATTGGGGATTAGACCTTGCACATACATGTTTGGGGGATGCAATTCAACTCATAACACTATGATGATTATGCAAACTCTCCTGCTTAAATCTTTCTTCCTATCACTGTAACTGTTCATTTACATTCAGTTCATTTGCCCTTACTTTCTGAGGTTTTTATGAATTACTACACCTTGTTCTTTACCTTGGCTCTGGTTTCCTCTCCTTTTCTACTCCGCTGCCTAATCCAGTCCACTGTAGATCTAGGTACCTGGAGCAACCTCTGGTTGCCCAGAGACATCACAATCTCTCTCTTCAATGTCTGGCTCTGTGGTTCCTGCATGTTAGTTCCTAGACCTACTAAGCCACGAGCATATTCCTTTGATCAGTTCTGCACTGTGGAGCTGCAGAGGATGTATAACATACTCTTTTTTTGGCTAGAGGCTGGAAAATATAGAGACTAATGACAGCTGACGAAAACACTATTATATCTTAGGGATATTCAGTAATAACATGATCCAACTTAGGCTTTCTGTTTTAGTTTTA
Organism: Furipterus horrens; assembly: GCF_987537825.1. Taxonomy (NCBI): domain Eukaryota; kingdom Metazoa; phylum Chordata; class Mammalia; order Chiroptera; family Furipteridae; genus Furipterus; species Furipterus horrens. The sequence continues at coordinate 28,744,154 of NW_028327172.1, read as the reverse complement.
GTTTAGTTTCATTTTGCACAAAATGATTTATTATTAGATAAGACTCTGAGCCTGCTTGAAGTGATTACTGACCACCTTAGACATGAGGCACCTTACCAGTGTCCCCAGTGCAAGGTGTGAGTTGGTAATACCATTTTTTAAATGAGTAAACAAAGCAATTGTTACACATTCATTTGCATAAAAATGAGGGCCATTTTTAAAGTTGAAAAAGTAGTTCATAAGAGTGAAACTGTATCAAAAGTAAAAAGCTACATGGATTTGATATTTAGCATTTCTGGGCTCTATTCTAAGCTGCAGTTAATGAATAATGCCCACAGGTCAGCTCTTTAGGATGAACTCCATGTATCAAAGATCAAAGAAATGTATTAATTAGCATATTTGTATTGCTATTGTTCAGTTTTTGTGTTTAAAGACTGAAAGATATAAAAATAAGCATCTTTATGACAGGCCCTAGCATCAGAATTAGTGTTGCCAAAGTTCACTGGCTTTCCAAATCCTGAACTTACCTCATGTTCTGGTTGTCATTTGGGAAGAGATTCTGTGCAACAAAGGGAACTACTTTCAGTATTAAGTATAGAGTTTGGAAATTTATTGTTGCAGGTATACATATTTCATGTGAAAAAGTGACACAAAAGTAATGTTAACTTAGAAAATCTTGAGCTTCTTAGATTAAAAAGATTGTCATAATTTCAAAGAGATCACAAAACTTAGTATCTTTCTTTCTTCCAAAAGTCTGCAGGATCATATAGAACATTTTATGTTGCATATGTGTTCATTTTTAGACATGTCAAAAGACTCAGCAGAATTTAAAAATCTTCTAAAAATTATTGTAAATTTTGACATGTGTTTTTATTGTTAACTGAAACAAGAGACTTCTGTTCCTGGTAAAATACAGGATGCTTTTGGAGGGAATTTTAGGTGGATGACAGATGCCATGTGTTACCTTATTGCAAGAAAGTGTAACTCTGTGGTTGAGAAAGTTAGCAGCGTTATAGGATGCATCAAAGGCTCTAGATCTTGAGAATGGCCTTGGCAGAAATAAGGAAGTGCAATGTGCTAACTTTAGGGATAATATAATGAACCTTTGATTTCTTGTAACTTTTCCTCATGACAAATATAAGCTATGATGGGGAGATACAGACAGAGACATAGAGAGACACAGAGACAGGGAGAAAGAGGACAAATTATCTGGGCTTCATGGTGAGTTTTTGTGGGTTGTCAGTAATGCATAATGAGAATTGTAATAAATTTTCCCAACTCTTCTTTTTAAAAAGTTATAACATGTATAACTATGATAGAATATAATTTGAATGGTAAGATGTAGGCAAAAAGGAAATATCTAGCTCCACATATTATTAATCTTGTAATTACTGCAATACATAAGAATATAATGAAGATACTTGAAGGGGCAAATGAGATTTTGCTATTTGATAATTATAAATGAACTAATTCACTCATGTACTTACTCTTGTATTCATTAAGATATTTATTAGATACCAATAGTATGGTAGAAACTGTGTTAGAAATTTAAGAATAAAAAATAATTTTTTTTTTGAATTTTCACTCTAGCAGAGGAACCTGGTATAGCAAATAATTTCAAAACAACAGGAGAAAGAAGTTGTATAATGAGGTGGCCAAACTTCCCCAAAGAATTCATTTAAACACTGAGAGAAAACATACTCGTGGAGATCTTCTTAAGGGTAAAATCATTTTTAGAATATTTAATTTTTTAATATTTTTAAGTTATTTTGAAGGTAGCCAATGGAGAGGCCTACTTTACAACAGGCACTTCAAGAAGAACCATGTGAGTGTAGGAGTCCTGGCTATGATTTGATTTCATATTGGTGTATGTTTTCTAGACTTGGCTGGGCCCTGGTAAGGAGTCGGAGTGTTATACCTTCTAGGCTAGACTCTCAAAAGACTTAAGGTAATAAACCCCAAACTCGTAGATTTTGAGCTTCTGGAGAATAGGGATTATTCTCTACTTTTTTTTTTTTTTTTAAATTACAGTGTCCTGCATAGTTCCTGGCTCAAAATAAATTCTCAATAACAGCCTGTTAAGTAACCCTACATATGCTAGTAACTATAGATGCAGTAGGAAAACTATATCCCTTATGGCTTTCATCAGTGAGTTTTTCTTTCATCTCTGCATTTCCATTGCTTAATATGGGTTCTAGAATACAGTGCAGTGGAATCTAGTTTGATTAGCAAGTTAGTTTCATTTATTTTATTGACATTGTCCAGTTTTAAAATGTGCTGCAATCTCATTTCCTTATCAAACATCTACATTTGCTGCATTGGGCTAGCAACTTATCTAAAGAAAAAATATTCAGACATATTCCACTGTGTTGCTTTTATTAATCAACTTAGAAGTCAGTTGATTAATTCTTTACTTTAGTGATTTATTTTTGTTATTTATATTTGCTGGTTACATTTAATGCAATATAATGACAAAATAAGATTGGCAGCTTGTATGCTCTATGTTATTTGTGTTGTTTTCTTCATTAATTATATCCAAAACTCAACGTCTGCCTTACTCAGATTTCTTGAAGTTTAATACTTTCTCAAAGTAATTCAAGAACCTCAGTCAAGAATGTTTTTTTTTTTTTTTACAAAGACATAATTATTTGGTTTAATTTACTGTAACTGGTGCTTAGGCAGGTTTTTTTTAGTAGTCTATATAGATTTCTGTTGTGCCTCGCTTTATGAAAAATGTTAACAGATTGCTTCTTTGAAAAATAAACAAAAATTATTTTATTATTGACTTTACTTTCATTATTTAAAGGTGAAATTTTATTTTATTCATTAACATTAATATGTCATTCATAAATATTTATTTATAAATATTCATAGATAAATTAAATAAAAATTGAAGGATTTTATGCATACTGTTTTTTAAGCATCATTGGATTCATTTAGAAATTTTTATAAACATTATATTTGAGGATTCTTTAAATTTTTTTTCTTGTATGTTCACATGATAAAATATCTTTGTAAGCAATATTTTAAACACTAAAATTTTTAAAAATAATAAGATCAACTTTAGAATTTTTTACTTAAACGTAGCCTGAAACAAACAATACTAGTTGGCAGTAAAATTGAGTGATGATAGAATTTACCATATTTTTTGGCAGAGAAAATATATTTTGCAGTGTAGAGGTTTACACTTGTTACTACCCAGAAAAATCTGTGAATAGAAATATTTGAAAATGACATTGACTATGATAACTCTAAAAGCAAGATACCATCATTTCTACCTACCTCATTCAATGAGTTTTACTGGCCTTAATGTAATCTCTTTTCTCTTCCTGGGATAGATACTGCTCTCTGTCTCCCCAAGTCTGTCAAGGGTTCATCAACACTTAGGTCAAATATCTTCTCCTTAATGAGGGTTCCATAATTGCTTCTTAATACTTTCTGGAGGTGGTCTATCCAATGCTATTTTTTCTCTCTTATACTTTCTTTTTATTTGTATTTGTGTAATGAAATTTATTAATTTCTTTGAACAGCCATCAGGTCCTTGAGTATAGGCAAGGTAGTGGATGTATTATCATCTCCTAAGCAATTGATGTATTTTTATCCAGTGGAATAGAAAACAAGCCTCTACACCTCTGGCAAGAACTGAAGACACACAATCCAGCCAAAGACAGCTTTAAAAAACAGCAAATTATACCTGCACCTTTCTACTTCCCTCAGTAATGTATTTTAATAAATTGTGTGAACAAGTTGTCTTATTAAGTGTTAAAAACACCTAGTGATAAAACCATTAAACTGTGCCACGATATTCTATCACATACAATGTGTTATGGCAACTACTCTTTACAAACTAGATATTTCGAGACCTCCCCCACTAAGAAGAACTAGTTTTCTTGAGTAATAAAAGAATTCACCTTTTTATGTTTTAAAGCCATAGTAATAGAATGTATGATAGGAGTAAATGAGATTCTACTGAGTTCCTGCTATTTCTCTTAGAGCATTTTGTGGTATTTTTATGTATTTTAGTTTTTCTATTTATCATTGTCATTTCATCCTTTTTTCTTCTGCACCCAAATGTTATACTCTTTATCACCATTCTTTAAAATCTGGTTATTCTAAACCAATGTATATAAAGTAAAGGTATCTGCATCTTCCCAGTATGATCCAAGTGTGAAAAGTATTCCTAAATTCAGAAGAGTTGTCAGTTGTTCTAATCTGTCATTTACTGTTTCTATAAGTTCATTATTTTAATGTACTATTTATTGGAATAATTCCTAAAGGCCTTCCTACATCTTCTCCCAGATCCTATTGTTATGATAATAAAATTGGATTCCTTTACTAGTCAATGAAGATGCTCTAAAACATACTGAATTTATTCTAATCTCCTATTATATCCTTTTTGAACCTATCCATTCATTACCCTCAATTAGTGTCTTGTTCCTTATTCCATGCTACAGAATTCCAGATACTCAAGGCAGACAAGTATTAATTAAGTACTTGAATTCCCATTATAACTCTCAAGTGTTCTGAGCATGTATTTTACATTTTCAGAAAAGTCTGACCACAAAAGTATCCTTATTTTATATCAAAATAAACTATTTTCCTGAAAAATTTTTTCACTAACCTTCTTACTTCTTAAGTGTAATATCTAATCCAAAGCCAAATTGAATGAATTTAAGCCATCTTCATGCATTTTCAGTTATTTTTCTCATATTCTTGTTTTAAAAGTATATTTTATTGATTATATTGTTACAATAGTTTTTTTCCTCTTTGCTCCCCTCCACCCAGTATCCCCCTTACCCCAGAAATTCCCCTCCCCCATAGTTCATGTCCATGGGTCATGCATATAAGCTCTCTGGCTTCACACTTTCCCATATTCTTCTTCTTTTTTTTAAAAAATGATTGATTAATTTTTTTATAACAAAAAATAACAATATCCCCCTCTCATACTTAAGACTCTTTATAATCTTATATAGGACAATGGGCACAACAATGGGTCATGCTCCTCTAGCTGCTTCAAGCTGGGCATGGTCATCGTCCTACCTACCCTTGGGTCCAGAAATCCTTAGTAAGAGTGGGGGTGTGGAGGGGAGGGTGGTTTTCTCACATGGGGAAGGATCTTGCAGGCTCCAGGTGAGTTGGCTGTCCCCAGACCATGGTGTGCTTGGCTTATCAGGCTGACATCCTTGTTGTATTCCAGCCACTTCATTCAGCCACACCGTTGGGCCTCAGTAGGCAGCAATGCAGACAGGTTTAAATGAGGCCTATACATACAGACAATCACTCGAAAACAGAAAACACATGTTAATTTATGCAACATAACCCACAAACCATTCTCTAAATCTATAAGACTGTCTTATTGGAAAGACATCCAGTTGCAAGGCATTTGACATTCTTCTTGCCTGTAAATAAAGCATCTTTGATGATGTCAAAGACATAGTATAAATTTCAAATGAAAAGAAACCTTAAAGATGGTTAGCTGCACTACTTTATAGTCTACCACTGAGCATTGTAATTTTCCTTGAATCACAATTTTTCTCCTTAAGATTGCCCCCCTTTTCGTTAAAGGGACTGCATTAAGTCCATTTTAAGTTTATCCTGTTCATTTGCATAAACACAACAAGAGCAGCAAATGACCACTTATGATCTTTTGTTCTGCTTTGCTGGAACTTACACAAGGAATCCAACCAAGCATGCCTCCTTTAGGCATGACATACCAGTTAAAGTCTTGGTCAACAAAACCTCTATTAACAACTGGTCTTATTAGTTTTATGCAAAGAACCTTATGTCATTATTTACTTCTTCAGAATGCCAAATTCTGGAGGGATCCGGTAGGGAGAAAAATATACAGTGTGAGGGAAAATCCTTGTCCTTCTAATAGTCACTAAAATTGCATTCCATTCTTTATATTTTCTCCCCCCCCTAAAAATTTTGTTACTTTGTTTTTCTATTATAGTTGCCCCACTTTTTTCCCTATCGCTTCCCCACATGCTTCCCACCCCTTCTCCTACAGTCAGTCCCCACCCAGTTGTCCATGTCCATGGGTCATTTATACATGTTTTTTGGCTAGACCCTTCCCCTTCTTACCGCCTTCTCTAATTTCTCATATTCTTAAAAGCTTGCCTTCTCTAAGATAATTTGTCACAGTTACTTCAACCATGTGGTTCCAATTTTTGACATTTTTCATCTGTTTGTCATACTATAGAATGAGTATGGAAAGTGCAGGTATTTATACCTAGAGCTTAATTACATCTGATCCCTCCTTGCTCTCCATTTGGTTGATTTTGTTGTAGAAAGGTAATATTCATGATGGCACTGTCAAAAAGGGGATGCATTTTCCTAGCTGACATTGTATAAATATAGTTAATGCTTTCTTATATTTGAGGAAAAGCTCAATAATGAAAATGAAACTTTAGTGGGCTAAGGTGAATTTTGGGTGTAGATTGTTATACTCAGTAGCACCCACTTACCCCTGTGTCTCAATTCTTTATATTTACAATGGAGAAAACACTTTGCATTCTCTGGCATTGTACTATTTATAGTTAAAATCAAGAGTGCAAACTCTGAGATATTTTTTACAATATTTATTATTATTTTTTTAAATTTGTGACACTTGGAAAAGGGGACAACTGGAAGGAAGTTTGGGACAATCACTGCAGACACACTCAAGAAGCTTGTGTACAGCCTGCGTTTTAAATCAGAGATCTCTGTATTTGCATAAAATGTTTTATGAGCTCTGTGGCAATGCTGTTGTTTAACCTAATGTGATATTACTCTGCCAATGGTGAAGACAAGGTCATCTTTATAGGTGGAGAGGAGCATGGATTTATATGAAGAACCACATCAGTCATTGCTTCTGTCTATCATCTGGGGAAGAGGCTGTATTTCATACTTAATAACAGACCTAAGGAAAGAAGAGTAAAGAGTAGACAGGGTTGGGCGTTGGGAATTCATTGTGTAGATGAGGCCTTTTCCTCTCTATGGGATGATTATAAAATGGAGTAGGACTAGTAAGCAAGATAGTTGTGATAAGGTCATAAATATTTACTCTGTTAATAATATTATGCTTCCTTGTGACATATTGCCATCTTTGGTGTCTCATGAAATAATTCTGATATAAATGCTAACCCATGATAACTTACAACTTTCTCAAACTAGTAAATTTATAGAAATGCAAACTAAAGTAAGAGAACATCAGCCACCATGTGATTAAGAGTTTAAAGTAAACACCTCCATGTCAAATGTTCTTTCCTGCCAAGATGTTCCCACATTTTCCTTATATAAAAACTGAATGAACAAAGTAAACTAACAAACAAAATAGAGATAGACTCATAAATACAGGGAATAGACCAACAACTGTCAGAGGAGAGAGGGGTTGGGGTGAGGGGCTGAGTGAAGAAGGTGAAGGGATTGAGCAAAGAAAATAAACAGACACAGGAAGCAGAATGGTGATTACCAGAGGGAAATGGTAGTGAGGGGAGGTAGAAGAGGATGAAGGAGGGATAAATGCTGGTGGGAAGTACTTTGGGGTGCTAAACACACCATACAATATATACGGATGACATATTATAAAATTATACACCTGAAACCGATAGAATTTTATTAACCAATGTCACCCCCAAAATTCAATAAAAATAAAAAATTTAAAAATAAAAACTGAATATATATATTTACAGATATATCTCTAAATATAAAACATGTGTATAAAATATATAATATAATTATATATAATTTCCATAATCTGAGCATCAATTTATCCATTTGTAAAAGAATGAATTAAATTGATAAGTGAATTAATTGACAATATTTATTTTCAGAAGAGACCTTTAGTGAAATTAATGCATATACAGAATCTCCAGGTAAAACATGCACAAAAGTAAAATTGTTTTCTTTGAATCTTATGTTAAAGCAATGAGGCTTGATTTGTACCCTTAAAAAAACAGGAACAGTAGTCAAAAGTTTAATACAAATAAAATACCATGTTACAAGAATTTCACAAGCAAATTTTACTGTAAGTTCAGGGAATAGAAAGCCCTACATTATATTCAAGATGAGATGAAAAGAATGAAGGATCCCAAAAATTTTATGATACTTATAAAACTTTTATATCTGCTCATCCCCAGAGAGGAATGTGAGAAAATTAAATTACAGATAAATAATCTTTTGAGGATAGGTACAAAAATTCTAGCAAAAATGCCAATAAACACAACTGTATGGCATTAGACACATAAACACACTCTAACTAGAGATAAAAATCTTTGCTAAATAAAGTGTTGGTGAGAGTTAGGGAATTTGGGAAATGGGTATTCTCAGTGTGTGTATGAGTTGGTAAATAACTTTGTATGAGAGTTTGTCAGTATGGATGGCAAATTCAAATGCATGGTGCCCGGATCTACTAACCACCAATCTTATAGGTATCCCTACCTGTGTGACCTGATATAAATAAGGATATTCACTTTAATGTTATTGTAGTAGCAAAAAACTGGAAGCCATCTAAATATCATTCACTAGAAAAGTTGTCAAGTAAATTATGAAAATGGGAATTTATGCAAAAAGTAGATACCCAGTTAGCTTCAATGAAAAACTTAATATTCATGTGTCTGTTGGCATATTTGTAACCTCTGGGTTAAGAACTTTGACACCAACATGAAAATCACCCAAGCACAATTAGTGTCAATTAACATGATTAATGTTTTTTTTTAATTTATTCATTTATTTTTATTTAATCTTTATTGTATTTTTTTCCATTACCACTTAGTCCTCTCCTACCCCTTGTTATAATTTTAATAAGTTTGAGATTGAAGCTAGATTCATTGGAGCACAAATATCTCTCCTGTGCTCATTCCTTTTTATTTTTAGGTTTTTTTGCTTAAAAAGCTTTTTATTTTCACTTTGAACAGCAAATGCAGTCAAGTGTCCACAAATAACCCTGCTTAAGAATAAGATTCCCTGAGGCTCTTATTTAGAAGAATATACTGGGCCCCTTGTATTGATTTCCTCTGTAAATAAAACTGACAGTCTTCAGGACAAGAGTGGATCAATCACAGAAATCTTTCAACTGCCTGGCTTTGTGCTGTGAAAAAAGCTACCAAATTAAAATCATTCAGTTAGAATTGATCTCTCCCAATTCCATACCTGTATTATAGTACTGTATTGTACTCATGTTTTCATGTACAAGTACAGCTTCAAAATCAGTGTGAGCTTTCTGATGGAAAGTGCTGTTTCTTATCAGTTTTCAAAGAATAGTAGAAAGTAAGATTTTATATAGAGAGATACAGTACTTATCTATATATCTAGGTTTTTATATGCATATCTAGATCTATCTAATCATCCATCCATCTATGTGTATTTATCTGTGTGCAAATTAATTTATTTTTAATGTATAAAAGAAGAGTAGTAACTTGAAATACAGATTTGCCATGACAATTTTGTTCTGTTTCTAACCATATATCAAACAGTCTTCTCGAGTGCTTGTATTTATGTAATACATTAGAAAAAACACTGCCATTTCTTTGATGTTCTATGATGTATCTATGATGTTCCAGCGTCTGACCTCAGAGATTGATATATATTATGCTATTTAACCCTTATGAGAAAATGTTAAGAGACAGATCTTATTATCTTATTATCTTAGTTTGTAGTGGGTGAAATAGAAGTTCAAATTTATATAACTAATAAGAATTATTCTGGGATTCAAATCTAATCTTTATGAGTAAAAGATTTAGCCAGGTGCCTATAAAAGAGATCTATGCAATGTAATTATAACATATATACTTTATCTCTGCCACTTTAAAGTGCTTTTCATTCTGGTAAGGCAAGTACTACCTTCCCAGGTTATGGACCATTGTACATTTTTCATTTAAATACAGCAATTATGTTCTCAAGTTAATCAAGTTCTCTTTCCCTAGAACTGCCTGTCCTTCCTTACTAAGTTCATTCCACAATCATTAGTAATCAGATGCTATGAAATTAAAGATGGAGGTCTGATTATAAAAAAGGGAAGTGTGCATGCATTTACCAATTACATATTCAACATGAGATACATAAATATATTTGCTCTAAATGTAATGTGTTTATATTTTTATGGATAAGAATTCTAATAAAGTATCAATTGTTCTGATATATCATGAGTAATAAGTATTATAATTTTATTCTTATTATTTGGAGGAGTGGAGTGAAGCTAGTAATGGGTTGGCCAAAAATTTTGTTGTTTTTTTTCTGTAAGATGGCTCTAGTAGTGATTAGTTGACTTTAACTTCATTCAAAATAAGTTTGTTAGACTGTATTGTGACAGCTCCCATACCAGCATGCACTTTTAAAAAGCTTATCAAAATGGTGTATTTTTTTGTAGCCATTTTAACATTGAAGATGGAAGAAAATAAGCAACATTTTGGCATACTATGCTTTATTATTTCAAGAAGGGTAAAAACACAATTGAAACAAACAGAAAAGATTTTTGCAGTGTATGGAGAAGGTGCTGATCGAATGTGTCCAAAGTGGTTTGTGAAGTTTCGTGCTGGAGATTTCTCCCTGGATTATGGTCCACAGTCAGTCTGGTAGATTAGTTGCAATTTTTAATGATCAAATTGAGACATTAATTGAGAACACTGAATGTTATAGCATGCAGGTGATAGCTGACATACTCAAAATATCCAAATCAATAAAGTTATTGATGAAAATGAAAAATGTATATTTTATTTGACAAAAAACAAAACAAAACAAAAAACAAAATGGACTTTTTGGTCAGTGCAATAGTTTTTCAAAGGACTGATAAGGCAAGTGTATTATTAATAATGGTAATGTTAAATAATTATTTACTTTATCAAGAATAACTTTAAATGAACTATTTAACAAAATTATATATAATTATATATAAAATTTATAATTCATATGTATTTTTCTATGTGTGTAACTGAATTGAATATATATACGAAGTTGGTCCAGTAGGTATCCAGCCATGTGATATGAAAACTAGAGACATTTATTGAAGAAGATAAAAGATATAAGAAACTTTGCACATAGGACAATGATGCCTCAGTTCCCTTCAAAGTAGGCACTTTGGGACCTCACACAGTACTCTGAATTGCTATCAGCTGCCCCGTTGTAGTTTCCTGAATCTCGTTGATGGTCTGAAATCTCTTCCCTTTCCAAGGTGATTTTAGTTTTGGGAAAAGCCAGAAGTCACAGGGCACCAAATCTGGGCTTAGGGGGACTGAATCACATGGGTGATTTGATGTCTTGCCAAAAAACTCTATGAGACATGATGCATGAGCAGGTGCATTGTCTTAATAAAGCTGCCAATCACCAGTTGCCCATAGATGCCACCATCTGAATTATCTGAATAGTTTCCATAGAGGAACATTCAAACTTAACTCAAGATTTGATACAGATTCATTGCTTTACTTGCTCAGTCATTTTGAATGCAACGGCTACACAGTACATATACTCACTCAACAGCATCTACTGCCCACACTGGCTCAGTGAAGTTGTCATTGTTCATGCATGCGCATTCCAATCCATTCCCCTTGGCTGCCAGGTTACATTGATGTCCTGCAAACTGTTTTCATTATATTAACAATGACTGGACTTTTTTTGGACAGGGCTCGTGTGTGTGTGTGTGTATGTGTATATATATATATATATATTTTTTATATTTTATTTATTTATTTATTTTACAAGACTGTAGTGTGTTTTTGGTAGGCTTTGGAGGTTAATCTCTTCTCATTTACATTTTTTAGATATGAGTACTGTTATATTTATTGGAAATAGAGAAAATAAACTTCTGGTTACAATGGTGATTAATTTATCCTCTAAGCTAATTTTTTCTTTTGGGGCCTTTTTTTCGAATTTCAATCTTTAGTCAACATCTGGAAATAGGAAAATTTAAGAAAAGTGAGTAATAGAGCTAATAGAGTTATAGCCGGATGTTGTAAAATATGTAAAACCTATAATGCACAAGTTTTTTTCAAATGTGTTTCTTTTTTAATATTTTAATTGAGATATAATTTACATATAACATCTGAGCGTACAACATAACTTGATATTTTCATATATTTTTGAATGATCATCATAGTAAATCTAGTTAACATATGGCACAGTTACTATGCATAGTTAAAAGTTTTTTCTTGTGATGAGAACTTTTAAGATCTCTCTTAGCAACTTTATTTACTTTTTGAAACTTTCTGTATTTAAAAAATATTAAATTGTTATTCTATTACAGTTGTCCCAATTTTCCCCCTTTGCCCTCCTCCGCCCAGTCCAAATATGTTTCTGATTCAATCATCTATTTACTTATTGTGTGCTTCTCCAGAAGTATCCATTTCTAACTGGAAAAAAGAAATTATGCCTGCAAGAATGATACTATTTCTTAAAATTTTAGTTGACTCAGCACTTAGGAAGAAAGTTTCCTTTCAAATATAATTTAGATATTATATTCTCTTTCATTGTACTAGCTTCCAATCATTCGGATTTTAAGGTTTCGTCATTAAGACTGTGATTATTTGTTATGGAAATGTTTCACTTTTAATAAAATTTATATTTACAGTGCATTAGAATATTTTTACACAGTTTTTCCTACATACTGTACATATTTTTTAAAGCATTCTTTTAAAAGCAACTCTTTTTCTATTGATGAAGGCTATTGGATATGTAATCTCCTCCAATATCCACAATAATACTGCAAGGAAGACAATTTAATTAAGTCGTTTTTTCACTCAGTATAAATCAGCACCATCTCTATACATTCATGACATGTAATAAGCAGTTAGTTGCCTACTCATCTACTTTCTTTTATTTTTTAGAAAACATAATTATGGATAAAATTGATTCTGCCTGTTCATTATGGGATTGAACCCAGATGGGCCTGCTATCCAATTAGTGAGGTCCTGTCTACCTCTTCATTGCTAGTGTTTCAGGGAAGCTTCAACCCCATAAGACCTACATAAATCAGTGCATAGCAATCATCAGCCAAATGACTGGCTTAAGAGGCCACATAGATGCGCCGATCAGGTGAAGCTAGGGATTTCTGTCCCATGTATGTGAAAAGAGTTCTTGTAGTCTCTGAGGAGATGAATAATGAAGTATGTGGCTTCAGAAGCTGAAGACAACCATCTGGGAACCAAAAGGAGAGCAAACCTTGTTGTAATTTGACACTGATGAAGGCTGAGCAGAAAGAAAGAAATTCGATCCTCGCTGATAAAATTGAGATGTTGACTCTGATTCCGAAGTCCAACTTCTCTGTGCATTTGCCACTTTCAAGTGCTAATAGTAGGCTAAGTGTCTCAGCCTGCAAAAAATTTGTTATTTTTGTTTACAAAGGCATCTTAAAGCACTGTCTCATTCACAATCACAGTTTTCATTGTACAGTATGAAGATGAGGTGGTTGATGTTTTTAATTGACTTTAAGAGTATATCTTTTGACTTTCATTTTGACTGTTGTAATTCAAGAGTTGATAAATAAAAGTTTCTTTGTTTTTTTCCAAATGAAGTTGTTGACTTGGTGTTGAAATTCCCAAATGCTCCTTCTGCCCTGATTAAGGAGCAGCATATGCAGGAGATCAGCCTCCTGCCAAGCACTCTCCATAAGCTTAGCTGAAAGCAACCTCCCCTCAGATGTTTCCACCTGAAAATTACTACCCAAAGTTCAGGTCAGTTGTTTGGGTTCATGGGAAAATTATTGATTAAGGCTGGTCAAATGCGTACTTACTCTTATTTAAAAGAAAAGCCAGAAATGAGCCATAGTTGACTGAAGAAAAAAAAAAAAAAGATCAAATAAAGCAGACATTTAAAGGCCATAATTTCCCTTTAAGTAAAGGTTAAAGGGAGCCAAGATAAAGGCAGAAAATGATTGTGTATTGTTCCCCAGAGACATCAATACCAACAAAGAGAGGGAAGTGTGGGAAGAAGGGGAGTATGCCAATTTAAAATATCAGATTCATTATATCTGATTGAAAACATCAGGAGGAATTAGGGTAGTGAAAATTGAGCTGCATCAGGTTTTTAAGACTCAAGTCAACAAAGGGATGTCTTATCTAAGTATTTTTTTGACAGACTTTTAATATATAGTGTTGTATTTCCAGTGTCTGATTCCCATGCCACACTCTTCTTTCTTCCTCTTCTTTCCTCCCTTTCTCCCTCCCTCCCTTCCTTCCTTCTTCCCTTCCTTCCTTCCTTTTCTCTTTCTTCTCTAGCTCTCTGTCTTTCCAACTCTCTCTCCCTCCCTCCCTCTCTCCCCAACATTGCTATCTGAATCAGGCATTTTTGTGGTGGCATTAAATCAGACAGGGGTTGAGATGACCAAGCGAATGAAGAGGGGTGGTATTATATATCTAGGGTAACCCGTATAGTTTACAGTTTCCTCTCTGAAAATGCATTCTGAACATTTCTGGGGAAGTTTGCTTCATTAAGAAGCATTGACTACTGTTAGGTCTGTAAGCACTTTTATAAGCAGAGCTCTGAACTGTGCCTCAGAAAGATTTCCTATCTGCAGCTTCATTAGATTAGAAATTTGCTCTCTGGTCAGCTACGTCTTAAACAAGACAGGGAAGGAATGAAGGCTAGTCCTGCTGAAATGAACAAAAACACATATGAAACTAGTGGTGAGGGCAAGGGAACCAGGGATCAAATCAACAAATCAGAACATAGGGAAGGAACAAACAGTCAACCGATGCAGAAAGAGCAAACAAGAAGTGAGGAAAATGAGGAGAGGCTCAGAAATTTATCGGACAGCTTTAAGCAGGCCAACAGCCAAATCATAGGGTTGCCAGAAGGTGAAGAAGAACTAGAAATGGAAAAGTTATGTGAAAAAATAATGAAGCATAACTTCCCTAACTTGGGGAAGGAAATAGCCTTACAGGTCCAGAAAGTACAGAGAGTTCCAAAACTACTGGACCCAGGGAGAACAACACCAAGACACATTATAATGAAAATGTCAAAAATTAAGGATAAAGAGAAAATCTTAAAAGGAGCAAGAGAGAAGAGAATTATGTAAAAAAGGGTCCCAATAAGACTATCAGCTGATTTCTCAAAAGAAACTCTGCAGGCAAGAAAGGACTGGTGAGAAATATTCAAAGTAATGAAAAACAAAAACCTACAACCATGATTACTCTATCCAGCAAAGCTATCATTCAGAATAAAAGGGCAGAGAAAGTGCTTCCAGGACAAAGTTAAACTGAAGGAGTTCATCATATCCAAACCACTGTTATATGAAATGTTAAAGGGACTTGTTTAGGAGAAAGAGGATCAAAACTATGAATATTAAAATAAAAACTCTATCAAGACAACCAACAACAGAAGCTAGGGAACTGAAACAAAGGCAAACTAAGTAGGCAACAAGAGTGAGAAAAGAATTATAGGTATGGGGAACGTATTTGGGGGAGGTCAGCTGGGAAGGGGAAGAGGGGAAAGGGAGGGAGATGGTACAGGAATTAAGAAGCATAGTAGAAGGAAGTAGAGTAGACAGGAAGAAGCTGAGAAGAACTATATGCACAATCAATGGGCATGGACTAAGGGGGGGCAACTGGAGGGAGGGATGTCACTGGGTGGAGGGGAACAAAGGGAAAAGAAATTGGGACAACAGTAACAGCATAATCAATAAAGCATATTTTAAAAAAAGCATTGACTAAAGACATTGATACAACTTACAATACAAATATGCTGAAAAATGTAATTTTCTAACAATTAAATTTATTTACACCTTAGTGTGCAGAGCACACTGAAAAAAATTCCTTTGAAGCCTCTCTGTCCCAAAGTTATGACCCAAAAAAACAAATGCTTTAGGTCTAAACTTTGATGGAAGATAGAAGTCAGAAGTCCACATTGTATTGTTTCTGTTCTACTTACAGAAATTCAATGGCTTCTCATTTTGTACAAATAGAGCCCATGTCCCTCTGCCCAACCCAAAGAGTGTGCAGTAGTATTCCCTGCAGACACTGCTAAAGCAACCCTCATAAATTAGTTTGTGATATTGGTATAAAACAGTGTTTTGTGTTGTTTGATAACTGTGTACTCCATATAATTTTTTAAATTCAAAATCAACATTTTTCTTAAAATTTCTGTAAAATATCTATACTTATAATATGGGATTTTGCCATTCCAGTTTTTCACATTTATCCTAGAGTTAGCACAATTTTATGGTTTGAATTTCTATTATAGTTTTACATTGTGTATTCTCAAAATAACTTTGCTTATAAGATGAGCTTTTTCCATTCCATTTTGTTTTTACATTTATCCTAGAGTTAGGACAATTATATGGTTTGAATTTCTATTATCCTTTTACATTTTATATCCTGTCCTTTTATTCTCATTCATCATGAATGTATCCCAGAAATTCTATAATTGCACTTTCAAAATATCTCTCTCAAACTTCCACTTATACTGAGAAACACTTGCAACTACTTTAATAACATAACATCCTAGTTTGGGAACTGAGATATAGAGATTTTAGTTTATGTTTGTTTTAATGCTATTTGTTTCTACAACAGTTGCACAGAGAGCCAGAATCATAAAAATCCAGTTTATTTAAAAATAAAAAAAAAAATCAAAAGTGGTTTATCTTAGTGAAGTCAGCTGGGAACTCATAACACATTTGATTCATACTCAGATTGATTCTATTTTGGTCACCATCACCAGGCTCTTTTGGCATTAATAACCATAACAATTCTTGCACTAGCTGTCCAAACATTATGTCGTTTTAGAAATGGACCAATTGCAATCGTCATGCCACTGAAGAAACTGGAGATTCCTCTAATTTACATACAAATAAGCTAAAGATTCTGCATTTTCCACAACGCACTTATCTTTCCACCCACTTATCCTTGCAAAGATTTTGTTTACTTTTAGTTATCTTTAAGGTTTTTAAACATTTCAGGCAAAACTCTTTTTTTTTTTAAAGTACAAGGAAAGGACCTCCAGAAGAAGGTTCTTTCTGAACTGATTCTCTTTCACTACCATTAGGAAGAATTCCAGAACGAATGGAAGCTACTTGTAGTAGACTGTGTAATTGGCCCCTCTTCTTCAACACTTTGCACTCGTCAAAGCTAAACTTGCAGCATACAAAATTAAGCAATCAAGAAGGACTTTATTAAAGGCAATTATTACAGTGGACACAGACCACCAGAACTCAGTCTCAGCTCAATGCCACTGAAATAAAAGGCTGGAGATCTTTTAAAAGCTGGATTGGGAAGGATCATAAGCCTTCAGAAACTACAAGTTTAAGACACTCTTCCTTGATGACTACATTTTAAATAGCTAGTTCAATTCTCGGGTTGTAAAACTGGCAATAAGCTTTTTGAAATATTTACATTCCAAATGGGTAAAGAATTGTTTACAGTGACAAATTACTATAATAAATACTTTAAGAAAAGGGAGGTCAGACAACAGTCAGACAGAAGAAGGCTATCAAGTAGAGGGAACTGTTAGGCTGTTTTGGTCACAATGTAGCTGTACAGTCTTCACTAAAGCACTAGAATATATATTTCCACCCCTTGACTCAGGGTTCAGCCATACATTTTCCACTCAGAGCCCAGGTATTTCTGCTTATGTTCTTGTTCTTCACCATCACCAGAAAAACATGCCTAGGCTTGGCATGGCACCATGTGAGACAAATAGAACAGGAGCCACTCCCAGCTAACCACAAGATATGTGCATGAGCCCATAGTCCAAGCAACCCCTGGACAGCCTACAGACTCTTGAATCATAATGAATGACTGTTGTTGTTTTAAGCCACCTATTTTGGGATGCTTTGCTACATAGTAACACTAGCTAATAAAACACCCATGCCATAGGGGCAGGATGAACACCGTGGGAGAGGAAGTATCCTGCATGAAAATTCTGTGAGGAGATATAGTGGGCTATCTGGGCGTACAAGGCAGAGTAGGCTGCATTGCAAAGTGCCTTGCGAACTGAAGCTTGGAGTGTGAATGCCATTAGACAGGCAATGTGCAAAAGCAAATGGTGGACATTTCCTGTATAATTACTCTGATCAGGCTCTGTGTTGAAACTTAGCTTGAATCATCCATATCATGAAAAGAAAAATTACTATAACCAATTTTGCCTAAAACCATCTGAAAATCAGTAGGTCTACACAACCATTACCACAATTAATATTTAGCACATCTGGAATTGGAGAGTTTGCAGCTTAAACTTTTTCTGCCTGTGTCATGCAGCTGACTTCAGTCGTCTTTTCACCAGGGGCAGGCTAATAAAAGGCCTGCTGATTTTACAGTTAAAGAATTTTACTGCATAGGTACTATGAGTATTGCCTAGGTAAGACTTTTCTATTACCCATAGTTCTCACATTTTATAAAACTTGGGAATTAGGCTGCATGCATGATGAACTTATAGCTCTAGTGAATAGATTGGAAAAATATAACACAAAAGGTGGTGTTGTTAGCATTGGTAGTTAGCTACATATTAATACAATGAAAGGGAACAATACTGGCTAAGCTTAATGATGTTGCTAGCTATCTCTTCACAGATTCCAGGGGACCGTTATATCCTCTTCCACCCTTGCATTTAATCCCCAAAACAGGCAGGAAGGGTGTTCCCGGTCATTAGCTGGGATACTGAGGGAGGAATAAATAATAAAGGGGAAATTCCTCTTCTGGGGACATGCGCAGTAGAAGCCAAGATAGCACCGGGTGTTTGGGTGGGGTCCTTCTGCTGTGAGGCATGTGCAGTAGGAGCTAAGATGGTGACCACTTTTTCCACAGTGGGATGGACGGATGAGACAGCAGAAACCTGAAGGGTAGCTTTTTATTTCTATTCCAATAATCTTTCAACTACACCTCATCCTCCTCCTGTTTGTGGGTCCCCAGAAATGCTTTTCTTGTGACTTCATGGAAGGACCTCATTTCCACTGACAATGATGTTAGCTGCATATAGCAAAGTACTGCAGGGATGTGATGAGTTCAGAAAAAGATTGACTTTATGGCAAGCAGGAATAAAAGGAATAGAGAAATTCAAAGAATCCATGTACTTCAATGTGGCAAAGATATATACTTGGGGATTTAGCCCCTTGGGAGACTTCTGGTAATGTCTAGAGACATTTTTGTCAAACAGCTTGGTAGTTGGTGGAGGGTTATTACTGACCTTTCAGTTGACAGAGAACCGGAGATGCTGTGGAGCAGTACACAGTACAGCCCTTCACAGCAGAGAACTCCTTATCCAGTGCAGAATGTCAGTAGCTCCTCATTTAAGCAACCCTGCCCTAGATGTATAAAGGACTATCATTATGCATTTTAGGTAATGGGGGTTTGAATCTGATATACTGTATAAGTTACTTAATACTCTATATTAAAAGGAGGGATTTGAACCCAGGTCTGACTGCTGCTCAGTGACCACTATTTATCCTTCCTAAAACACAGGGGAGGATGTCTTCAAGGTGTCTGCTCTTCTGTTCCCTTTATCACTCAGTTGTACTTTGGAATTCCACAGCATTACGCATACAGATCCTCTCATGGCCTGCCACAAGAGGGCATCCTTAAAATTCTGAGAAAGCTAACACATTTAACAGTGGGAGGTAATCTAAGGTTTGTTGTGTTTTATTTATTTATTTTTGTTTGTTTTTACAGAGTTGTTTTCAAACTGAGGGTCATGGTCTATTGTGGGTTATGAAGTCCATTTATATATACATATGCAAAATTTATATTCATATAAATTTACACACACACACACACATATATATATGAAACTGTGTCATGATATAAAATTATACCTCATTGTGGGCCATGGTCAAAGTCACCAGGTCACTTGAAAGTAATGTAAAGTTTGCTCTAGAATAGCATGTATCATGATTGTACCATTGCTTCATTTGAAAAAGAACAAGGGAGCAGAAGTGGAGTGAGCTTCTTAGAAAAATAGTGTGTGCAATGGAAAATTGGTAAACAAATCCAGTACTGCAAAGGGGAGAATATACTGGAAAAAAAATAAAACAGAATCCATGAACATTCTCTAGAGTAATATTCTCAGTGACAGTCTTGCAGGAGTTGACTGGTGCTCTTTGACCTTGGGGAAATATTACCTTAATCCATTCTAAATCTGGGTTTACCAATAATATGAATAAAAATATGCCTATTCAAGGCTCTTTCTCTTGAGGAGGGACATCCTGGATGAGAGATGCAAAGATTCCGTCATTAGAGAGGCATATGTCACATTAACATGTAAAAGTGTAGAGTCCAGGATTATCTATTGCTCACTTCTGTGATCAGTTTGTGAAAGCCAGCGCCCAAGAGTTAGAAGGTCTCTGAGGAAATAGGAACATCTTATCCTTGGGAGGGAGAGACTCTTTTAGGTTTTATTTCACCATAATCAGCAGATTCTGCTTTTTAATAAGACTGGCACTTGTTCTTCCTCAGCTGAGGTAACCGGCTTCTGGGCTGCAGCTAAATGCTGCAAGACAAGCTATATGGCACAAGTTTAGACATACTTCTTAGAAAGAAGGTAATAGGATCAGGAAAAATCCTGCCTCCATGCAGACATATTTCAGCAAAAATCACACGCTAACGAGTGAAAGGCGTAGTCATTCAAGACAACCATCTCGCAGCCTTTGGATCGCTCGCAGCCTCCGGATAGCTCGCAGCCTCCCGCCAGGAGGAAAAAATTCACCTAATCCTGACAGATGCTCTCGCATGGCGAATGACAGATGGTGTTTCACAACAAAGCTCCTTGCTTCATATACATACACAGTGTTACACAGTACTGATTATACAGTGCAGTGTTATAGTGTTGTCTACCATAGTCACCATGTTAATCACCACTAGACCCTCAGACCTCATTCATCATATAACTCATTTTCTACCCTTTGTATCCTTTTACAGATCTCTCCCTATTGCCTCCACTTCTCAAACCCTGGCAGCCAATTTTCTACTTTCCTTTGTTTATGAGTTCAACTTTTGTTTCTTTGTTTGAATCCACATATATAAGTGATACATGCAGTATTAGTCTTTCTCTGGCTTATATCATTTAGCATAATGCCCCAACAGGTTCATCCATGCTGTCACAAATGGCAGAAATTTTTTTCTTTCTTAAGTGTGAAATTAAATATGTATATATATATGTGTAATATATTAAATATATATGTGTGTATATATGTATTCAGATCCTGAATTTAATTGCATCTGAAATCACACCTATATAGCATTTTCTATATCTATTCAGCCATCAGTGGACACAGGTTGTTTTCAATACCTTGGCTATTTAGAATAATGCTTCAGTTAGTATGGGAGTACAGATATCTCTTCAAAATAATGATTTCATTTCCTTTGGACATATACTCAGAGGTTCATTGCTGGCTTATATGGTAGTTCTATTTTTAACTTTTTCAGGAACGTCCATACTGTTTTCCACAGTGACAGTACCAATTTACATTTCCACCCACAGCAGAGCAGGGTTTCCTTTTCCTTCACATCATTTGTTATCTCTTGTCTTTTTGATAATAGACATCCAAAAATTATGAATTTATATATTATTTTTATTTTTTATTTTCATTTTTCTGATTACGGATATTGAGCATCTTTTCAGGTACCTGATGGCTGTTGGTGTGTCTTCTTTGGTAAAAAGACTATTCAAGGTCCTTTGTCTATTTTTTAATTGGGTTACTTGTTTTTTGATATTGAGTTATAAGGGGTTAATATTGGATATTAATCCTTTATTTGACATATACTTTGCAAATATTTTCTCCCATTCCATAGGCTGTCTTTTCATTTTGTTGGTGGTTTTCTTTGATGTTCAGAAGCTTTTTTACCTTTTAGTTTGATAGAATCTCACTTGTTGATTTTTGTTTTTGGTATTAAATTTAAAAAATATTGCCAAGATCAATGTCAAACACCTTATGTCCTGTTTTCTTTTAGGAATTTTGATTTCAGGTCTTCCATTCAAGTCATCAATATATTTTGAGTTGATTTTTGTGTATGGTATAAGTTATAGGCCCAGTTTCATTCCTTTCTAAGTAGCTATCTAGTTTTTCTAACATTATTTATTGAGATTATCCTTTCCCTATAGTATATTCTTGGCACAGATTTGTTATAAATTAATTGACTATATATGTGTGTGTTTATTTCTGAGATCTCTCTTCTGTTCCATTAACCTATGTGTATGTTTTATGCCAATGCCATAGATTACTATAACTTTTTAATATACTTTGAAAATAGGAAGTATGATGCCACCATCTTCTTCTTTCTCAAGGTTGCTTTGAGTATTTGAGATCTTTTTATAGTTCCACACAAAATTTAGGGTTGTCTATTTCTGAAAAATGCCATTGGAATTTTGATAAAGATTGCTTTTAATCTATAGATTTCTTTGAGCAGTATAGACATTTTAACAATATTATCTCTTCTAATTAATGAACATAGAATATCTTTCCATTTATTTGTGTCTTCTTCAGTTTTTTTTCCATCAATGTGTTATAGATTTCAATGTGTAGATCTTTTACCTCCTTGGTTAAATTTATTTCTAAGTATTTTATTGTTTTTGATGTTATTGTAAATGGAATTTTTATTTCTCTTTCTGGTATTTCATTACTGGTGTGCAGAAACAGAACTGATTTTTATATATTGACTGTGTATTCTGCAACTTCACTGAATAGGTTTATTAGTTCTAAGTGGTTTTTTGTGGAGTCTTTAGTATTTTCTCTATATAATATCATGTCATCTGAAAATACAGAATTGTACTTATTTTATGATTTGGATGCCTTCTTTTTGCAGGGGGTGGGGAGCTAATGGCTTTGGCTAGGACGTCCAGTACTCTGCTGTATAAAAGTAGAGAGCGTAGAGGGATCTTGTTTTGTTTCTGGTCTTAGAGGAAAGCTTTTAGCTTTTCACTATTGATTATTATGTTAGATATCAGCTGAGACAATTTTATTGCTTCCTTTTCATTCTGTATGCCTTTTATATATTTCTTCTTCTAGCAGTGGCTATTCTCCCAGTACTATGTTGAATAACAATGATGGGAATAGATATTATTGTCTTGTGGTAATTGTTAGGCAGAAAACATTGAGTCTTTCACAGTTTGATCTCTCTCTTTACTAGGAAAATTGTGGTTACATTGGCTTCTCATAGGTAACTCAATGTGAGGTGACATAGTCACAGATTCTGCGATTGGAACATGAATAATTTGGGGACTGCGATTATTTGGTCTACCACAGGTTCTCTATCAGTTTTTGCTATTTGGTGTGTATATATTTAGGACTGTTATGTCTTTATGTAGATTGATTATTCTATCATTATTTATTGTCTCTGCATCTAATAACTTTCTTTGCTCTAAAGTCTTCTTTATCCGATATTTATATAGCCATTCCTACTTTAATTTTTTAGTTTATGTCTGCATGGCCTTTTCCCATTCTTTTATTTCAAGTTACCTGTGTTGTTATATTTCAAGTGAGTTTCTTATGAGTTATATAGTTGGAATGTACATGTGCGAGGGGAGAGAGAGAGACTGATACTTATCCACACTAGCAATTTTTGTCTTTTGATTGGTGTATTTAAAACATTTGCATTTAAAATAATTACAGCAGTCCCCATTATCCATGGAGAATGTGTTCTAAGACCCACTAGTGAATGCCTGAAATTGCAGATAGTACTAAAAATCTTATAAACATCTTTTTTCTTATACATATATACTCATGATAAATTTTAAATTGTATATTAGTCACACTAAGATCAATAACAATAACTACCAATAAAGTAGAACAGTTATAACAATATATTGTAATAAAAGTTATCTGAATGTGGACTCTCTCTTTATCTTTCTCTGATAATCAACCTGATAACTGAGACAGCTACTAGGAGATTGTTGAGTGATAGGATATACAGCGTGGATACTCTGGACAAAGGTATGATTCACATCCCAGGTTGGACAGAGCAGGACAGTTGAGAGACTTCATCATGTTACTAAGGACAGTGTGCAATTTAAAACTTATGAATTATTTATTTCTGGAATTTTCTGTTTAATAATTTTTGACTACAGTTGGCCATAGGTAACTGAAACCAAGGAAAGCAAAAACTGCAATAAGGAGGGACTGCTGTATTGATATGTTAGTGCCCAAGTCTGCCTTTTTATTTTTTGTCTTTTCTAGTTATTGTGTCACTGTTTCTCTTTTCTTGCTTTCCTGTGGGTTACTATAAAGGTTTTTTTTTTTAATTCCATCTTTATTTATTTATAATGCTTTTGAGTGCATCTCTGTATACTTTCCACAGTAGATGCTGGGTTACAATATATTTGGTGACTTATAATAGTTTACTGGTGCCAACCTTTTATCACTTAAGTGAAATGGGGAAACCTCACTTCTATTTAAATATTTTATCTTCCACTACTTTTAAATGTCATTGTATTGCATACAAATTTTTAACCATGAAATATGATTTATAAAACTCATAAAGGAAAAGCATAGTGTATTACATTTCTCCTATTTTTGCTTTGTTGTTTTTTCTTTCTTCCTAATGTTCTAGAATTTTCTTTTATCATTTCCTTTCTCTTTAAACTTCCTTCAGTCAATCTTTAGTTTTCCTTTGCTATGACCAAGTCCCTCTCTGTTTCTACACCTCACTTTTCTGTCTCTTGGTGGGTATGGGGGACCCAGTGTAGAAGAACACTTGTCCTGGCTGCTTATTGTTGGTGATTCACATTTGTTTTGGGGGGCAGAAATGAGCTTACTTGAGCTTCCTTCTGCTGCTAGGGTGGAGGTCAGAAAATAACTGGTGTAGGTGTTTTTCGGTTGTGTAGATGGACATAATCCTGCAGTATCATCTAGTTCACCTTTTCTTTTTATGTTTTGTTTTGTTTAATCATATTTCAGTGTTTTCCTTTGGTACTCTTTAATGATTTTTGAAGGCTTATATTTGCATTTGGAGAAAAAAAATAAACAGGGAGAAATAGATCAGCATTATCACTTGAGGACCCAGAATCATAAATTCAATTTTGCCTCAAGGTCCTTACCAGGTTTAATGATGTCCATTACTGAAAACAAATACACAAATAAGCTAACAAACACACACACTACTGGATATGTCTTTTGGATTCAGGCTTATGCTGAGTCCTTAAATCTGGTGCTTTGTATACAAACTTCATAGAAAATAGGAGGTTTCACAAGTCTAAAACACACTGACAATATGGAAATTGTTGTCTTTGCCAAACTTTGTCATACAAGTTCAGATGTCCCCCAACTTTACTCCCATTAAGAACTGCAGTTTGTATTCATTGACCATTCTGGTCTTAATTCTTCTTTGTAGTGATATTTCTTTCTCTGTGCTTGGAACCTTTGTGCTATAGCAATCAATATACCTGGCAATAGCTTTCTGAGGAAAATCCTCTTGTCTGTGATGCACATTTCAGACATTGATGTTCACTTTGCCTTTCTTGTCATAGTGTTTGTATTTCATGTTCTCTTCTCTGATGGCTTCTCTGGTTGACGGTAGCTCATTTGATTAATTCAAGCTAAGGTATTAATAGACATACTTTATGCTTTCTAGAAAATATTTGCATTATATCAACTCTTTTAAGTGTCGCAATTTCAAAGATAATTAATGTAGGTATTTATTACTTTGTGACTGGATAGTGGCCAAATGTTTTCTTATTTATAAAGAAAGGAATTGAGAGACTGAGACGAGTCTTGCAGGTAAACCACAGAACAAGCAACTCAAAAATCCAGCAGAGAGTGAGTGAGAGCATGTGTGAGTGAGTGCATATGCAGATGAGAGTGTGGGAAGTATGTGTGAGTGGGCAAGAGTCTTAACACCCAACTGCAGAGCACTCAGGAGCAGTCAGCAAGGCTCCTCTAGAGGAGCAACTACTGCTGCTACAGCCCAACCTGTCCTTTCTAGCTGTGCAGATTCGGGGTAGCTGTGGACTAAGTGCTCCAATCAAAAGACAGAGGGTAGCTGAATGGATAAGAAAACATGATCCACATGTATACTGTTTACAAGAGATACACCTCAAAACAAAAGATTTACACAGACTGAAAGTGAAGGGATGAAACAAATACTCCAAGCAATTGCACATGAAAAAAAAAAAAAAAAAAAAAAAAAAGCTGGGGTAGCAATACTTATATCAGACAAAATAGATTTCACAACAAAGGCCATAAAAAGAGACAAAAAAGGACACTACACAATACTTAAGAGAATAATCCATCAAGAAGATATAACCCTTGGAAACATATATCCACTCAATGTACAAGCACATAAATATATAAGGAAAATATTGGAGGACTTCAAGAAAGATATTGTTGGCAACACACTCATCACAGGGGATTTTAACACTGGACCCACAACAATGGATAGATCATCCAACCAAAGAGTCAACAAGGATATTGTGACATAGAACAGTACTCTGTATCAAAGGGACTTAGTTTTCATTTACAGAATATTTTGCCCAAAGAAGCAATTTCAAATGCACATGGAATATTTTTAAAGATAGACCATATGGTAGGACACAAAACAAGCCTCAACAAATTCAAGAAAATTGAAGTCATGTCAGGCATTTTCTCTAATCAAAATGGCTTGAAACTAGAAAGCAACTTCAAGGAAAAACTCAGAAACATTCAAATACATGGAGACTGAATAATGTGCTATTAAATAATGAATAGGTTAACAGTGACATTAAGGAAGAAATCAAAAAGTATCTAGAAACAAATGAAAATGAAGACACAGCAGCCCAAAACCTATGGGGCACAGTGAAGGTAGTCCTGACAGGGGAGTTTGTACTAATACAGGCCTACCTAAAAAATATATAAAAATCTCAAATAAAAAACCTAACCCTACAGCTACAAGAACTAGAGGAACAACAACAAATAAACCCCAGAGTGATAGAAGGAAGGAAATAATCAAATCCAGAGCAGAATTAAATGACATAGAGACTAAAAAACAACTCAAAGAATCAATAAATCCAGTAGCTGATTCTTTGAAAAGATAAACAAAATCAACAAGCCTTTAGACAGACTCATCAAGAAAAAAAGAGAAAGGACCCAAATAAATAAAATCAGAAATGAAAGAGAAGTCACAACTGACATCACTGAAATACAAAGGATTGTAAGAAATTACTATGAACAACTATGTGCCAAGAAATTGGACAACCTGGGTGAAATGAACAAATTTCTAGAAACATACAATCTTTCAAAAATGAATCAAGAAGAAGCAGAAAGCCTGAATAGACTGATAACAACTAGTGAGGTTGAGGCAGTAATCAAAAAGCTCCCAGCACATGAAAACCATTGACCAGATGGCTTCATAGTCAAGTTTTACCAAACATTTAAATAAAAACTAACTCCTATCCTTCTCAAACTATTCCAGGAAATTGAAGAAGAGGGAAGAGTCCCCAACTCTTTTTAAAGGCCAGTATTATCCTAATTCCAAAACCAGATAAAAACACAAGAAAGAAAAGTATAGGCTAATATCACTAATTAACATAAATGCTAAAATTCTCAACAAAATATTGGCAATCCAGATCCAGCAATGCATTAAAAAAAATCATGCACCGTGATCAAGTGGGATTCATCCCAGGGATGCAAGGATGGTACAATATTTGAAAATCAATAAATACAATACATCACATAAACAAAATAAAAGACAAGAATCACATGATCATGTCAATAGATGCTGGAAAACATTTGATAAAGTCCAGAACCCATTTGTGACAAAAACACTCAGCAAAGTGGGAATACAGGAAACATATAATGCCTCAACACAATAAAGGCCGTACATGAGAAACATATAGCCAACATCATTCTCAATGGACCAAAACTAAAAGCATTCCCCTTAAGATCATGAATAAGACAAGGGTGCCTGCTTTCATCACTTTTATTCAACATAGTACTGGAAGTCCTAGCCACAGTGATCAGACAAGAAAAATAAATAAAAGGCCTCCAAATTGGAAAGGAGGAAGTAAAACTGTCATTATTTGCAGATGACATTATAGTGTACATAGAAAGCCCTATAGTTTCCACCAAAAAACTACTTGACCTAAAAAGTGAATTAGGCAAAAGAGCAGGATACAAAGTTAATATTCAGAAATTGAAGGTATTATTGTATAAAAATAAATATTAGAAACAAAAACTAGGAAAAATATCTCATTTACTATAGCCACAAGAAAAATAAAATACCAAGGAATAAACCTTACCAAGAAAGTAAAAGACCTATACTCCGAGAACTACAGAACACTGAAGAAAAAATTAAGGAAGATACAAATAAATAGATGCTTATATTGTGTTCATGGATTGGAAAAATTAACATCATTAAAATGTCCATACTACCCAAGGCAATCTATCGATTCCATGCAATCCTTATTAAAATACCAATGGTATATTTCACAGATCTAGAACAAATATTTCAAAAATTTATATAGAAACAAAATGACCCCAGATAACCTTAGCTATCTCAAGAAAGGAGAACAAAGTAGAAGGAATCACAATGCCTAATACCAAACTATACTACTAGGCCACTGTAATCAAAACAATCTTGTACTGGCACAAGAACAGACACATAGATCGATGGAACAAAATAGAGAGCCCAAAATTAAACCTGTGTCTTTATTGTCAACTAATATTTGACAAAAAGGGCAGGAGCATAAAATGGAGTAAAAATAGCCTTTTCAATAAATGGTGTTAGGAGATCTGGACAAGTACATGCAAAGAAAATGAAACTATACCATGAACTTATACCATATACCTGAATAAACTCCAGATAGATAAAAGACTTAAATAAAAGTCTTGATATCATATAAGTCCTAGAGGAAAACATAGTGAAATTTCAAATATCCCATGCAGCAATATTTTTGCAAACATATCTCCTAGGACAAAGGAGATAAAGGAAAAAATAAACAAATGGGACTACATCAAGTTAAAAAGCATCTGCATGATGAAAGAAAACATCAGCAAAATTAAAAGGGATCCAACAGTATGAGAAAGCATTTTTGCCAGTGATACCGTAGACAAGGCTTTGATATCCAAAATATATAAAGAACTCATACAATAACTCAACACCAGCTAGACAAACAATCCAATTAAAAATGGTCAAAGGACCTGAACAGACACTTCTCCAAGGAGGACATAGAGAGGGGTCATAGACATTTGAAAGGATGCTCAACATTACTAGCCATCGGAGAGATGCAAATTAAAACCACAATGAGATACCACCTCACAGTGTTCAGAATGGCCATCATCAACAAATCAACAAACAAGTGCTGGCCAAGATGTGGAGAAAAGGGAATCCTTGTGCACTGTTGATTGGAATGCAGACTGTTGCAGCCATTGTGGAAAGCAGAATGGAATTTCCTCAAAAAACTAAAAATGGAACTGCCCTTTGACAAAGAGATTTTCACTGCTGGGATTATACCCAAAGAATCCTGAAACACCAATTCAAAAGAAGCTGTTCACCTCTATGTTCGTAGCAGCATTATTTACAATAGCCAAGTACTGGAAACAGCCCAGGTACCTGTCAGTAAATGAATGAATCAAAAAACAGAGGTACATTTACACAGTGAAATACTATGCAGCAGAAAGAAAGAAGGAACTTCCACCTTTCGAGACAGCATGGATGGAACTGGAAAACATTATGCTAAGTGAAATAAATCAGGTGGTGAAAGACGAATACCATATGATCTCACCTATATGAGGAAATTAATAAGCAAAACAAGCAAAGTAGAACCAGAGGCATAGAAACAAGGACAGAGTGATAGCAACCAGAGATGGGGGGGGGGGGAGGGCAATAAGGAGGAAAAGAAGGGGAAGTGACTAGTTAAGGAATGTGTATGAATGACCCAAGGACATAAACAACAGGGTGGGGATTGACTGTGAGAGGGGGGAGAGGGATGGGCAGAGGAGAGGAAAGGGGAAAAATTGGAACTACTGTAAAAAAAAACAATAAAATATTTATTAAAAAAGAAACATATTGAACTGAATGACACATAGAGTTATTCCAGTATTGTGGTTCTAATTGATTGGATACAAATGAGCATAATTAATATGTCATTCTCCCATTTGTACAATAATAAGAAAAACTTAATTCTCCCAAATATTAAATTATTAAGGATTAAAGAAAGGTGTAACCATGCTCATGTGTCAAGTTTTATCAGATGTATGCATCAGGGTTATGTTTTGGACTCAGCTGATATATTCATCTGTTAGAAATATATGGATGTATGGAGAAACAAATAATCCTTGTGATGTCAAGAATATGTCATGTTTTTTATTTTGCTTCCTACTTGGATATATAATTACATTTCACAATTTAAATATGCTTTTACCACAGAAAGAACATGTTGCGATGTGTATCCTATGTTTAGTAGTATTGAGACCTGCGCTTGCTACTATTATTAAGGAAACACTACCCTTTTGCCCTTGAATACTAAAATTTCAGTTGTACAAGGTATTCATTTACTGGCATTCAGTTCATAAATGCCTTATAATAATTAAAAGTTTAATTGGTAGTATCATTCTATTAATTTGATATTATATATTCTTATCTTTGCATTTTTAAGGGAAAGGGATAAAAAGGAAGGGAGAGGGAGAGATACATAATTAGTATCTATCTACTCAAAGCAAAAACAATCTTGAGAAGTTAAAAAAATGAGCTCAGGATCCTACTTAAAAATAGAAGGACTCTAGCGAATGTTTAATAATTATTTCCATTCTCTCTTTTATGATAGGGTTAAATCTGACATATATGGAAAATATAGAAAACAATACTTATCTTTCTTTTCATTCTTCATCTAATTTAGGGCTTTAGGCTAGGTGATCTCAACTAAGGATCGGCCTCTATTTGTGGCCTGACTTCTTTCAAAACTCCAGACTTTCTTGACTTGTATGACTGGTGCAGCCACCAAGAATACAAATGATTAAGATAGAGTCTCTAGAACCATGTAATGAGCTGTTTCTTTAGCAACTGCAGAAATGGCAAGTGGGGGAAAACAATAGAGTAAAACAGATATTTAGAGAAGATTTGAGCTTTTATTGAGTTCTCATATACTTTCATGTACAAATATTTAATTGCATTTTCTCCTTCTCTGAATTTTAATCTTTTTACTTCACAAAACTTGAGTGATTTCTGAACATCACATTCCAGTTCTGCATAGATAAGAGCTGCTTCACAAAATTATGTGAAAGGCTATTGTTTCATATTTCTCTCAGCGTGTAGAATGCTGGTGCAGAGTTGATAAAAGAAGCTAAGATTGCTTTTTATGTCTTAGTGTGTTAAGGTTTCATGGTGTACTTGGATTTGCTGTTCTACTGGCTGCATGCTATTATAGGCAAGTCATTTATAGGTCAAATTTATATACATCTTATCATAAAATCTGTTTATTTTATTAACAAGATAATGTTTTTCACGTTCTTCTCCAAGTATGGCATCTGAGGATTTATTTATGTGTAGATGGTTACCAAGATGAAAATTACACCAATATAGCAATAACCTCCACTGTGCCAATTTGGCAGTAATATAAATATAATAATGTGCATTCCCCCTCTTCCTCTCCATCCTCTTCTCTCTCTCTCTCTCTCTCTTTCTTGCTCACTCTGTCTATATCTATATCTATCTGTCTATCTATCTATCTATCTGCATCTATATCTATATCAATATAATCACACAGGGTGAGGCAAAAGTAGGTTTATAGCTGTGAGTACACAAACAGAGTTTATTCTTATATTACTATAATTATTACATTATTTTTCCATATGAATGATAAACTTAGTTTTGCCACAACCTGTTAAAAATTGTGTTGTTACAGATGAACTCTGTAGCTGGTCTATGATAGTTGCATCTGCACTGAACATGTACAGGCTTTTTATTCTTGTTGTTATTCCCTAAACAGGACCACATGCATAGCATTTACATTGCATTAGGCATTATAAGTAATCCAGAGATGACTTAGAGTGTACAGGAGGATGTGTGTAGGTTCTTTGCAAATGCTAGGCCATTTTATTTAAAGGACTTAGAACCAGTCATCTGTGAATACTAAGGGAGGACTGTATGATTTTAACTGTTTTGTCAATTTTTAATATTTGTTCAGTGAAGCAGTTTCTTTTATTATAAAGAATACATAATAAATTGGAGGTGTTTAGAGACAAAAAGTAAATTACTTTTTCCGTTCCAATACATTTACTTCTATTGTCACATATGAACTTCCATTCACCACATGCATTTCACATAATTGTGCTTATTATGCACATGGATTCTCTGCTTCTGAAATCATCTTGTAACCATTTCTCCTTCTCTTGAGAGACTCCATAGATTCACTTTTGATATTTCAATATTACTAGGCCATTCCCTCCTGTTGTTTCCTATCCATCATCTGCTATCCTCTACCTTTATTTATATTTTTTATTAAAATATTATATATACACATATATATTGGTGTGTATGTGTGTGTGTGTAATTTTTGTTTAGTTATTTCTCTATGAAAAATTTCTAGTAGTGGAGTAACAAGACTAGTAATTACAAATTTCTATGTCACTCTTGCTATCTACTTTTGCAATTCTTCCTAAAAGGTTGGATATGAAGTTTTTAAAATGCTTTTAAATACTGTATGATTTGAGAGGTGTGAACAATATATAAAAATAATGTTGCTTACAAATATAATTTGAGAGTTTGGCCCAATGTCAGAATGTTTCTATTTGAATTGGAATACTATTAATCTCCCAATTTTTATTTACTTTATCTATTATTGAACTTCGTGGTTAATATAGATTCAGGAATGAAGATTTAGAAGTTTTGATAGTCTTCAAATTATTGTTTCTACTTGTCTTATATAGAGAGAGATTTATAATCTTAGAAAGAATAAAAATACTCTTAGCAAAGTCTGCTTCTAACACAAATGCTATTCTAGATATTCTTCATCATATCTTAGTAATGTTCCTGTAAATAATCTTTAGGAAGACACTTTTATACAAAGCTGGCTAACTAAAGGTATACCTGTCAGATAAATTGAGCTCTTTTGCCAGGCTGTAAAGTCTATGATTTTGCTGTTCTTTATCCACATTGTAGTGATTTAAGAGCGCCTGGAATTATATTTTTAGCTTTCGTGGAATTTTTGAAGATTTATAAAAATTAACCAAACCACAACATGTAATTAAGTTGGGGCTTCATTAATCATTTATTAACATGTATATAGGTTAATAGAAGGCGGCAAATATATTTCATCTTAGGTACTAACTAAGCTCAACTAATTGTGTGTGGAATGTGTGGTTGAGAATAATGAGAAGACCCACCTTGTTCAGCAGGAAAGGAGCCTGGGATGCAGAGATGAGTGGGTTGTCTTGTATGTCATTGAAACGAGATGGAAACATTACTTGCCACATTCCTGCTGCCAGGATCCACATGTTTTCATATTGATCCTTCCTGTTGGTCATAATGGATAAGCTGGTGTAGGAATAGAAAGAAAGGTAAATGAGCCACTTAAGTTTGCAATTCTTTGGAGAAGCAGCCAGAACTCCCTTGTTATCGCTCTCAGTTATAGGGCTATAACCAAATGCTGTTAAGTCTCACCAGCCAGTGAGTTCAAGTGAAGTCATGCCTACATGCATTTAAATTGTGTCGGTTCTCACCACTGACCTGTCTGACCCCAGGACAGTGTGTAACAATGGAAGCAATATCAACTCCTAGGAGACATTTAGGAAATGCGTAAAAGGCTATGTGGTTCTCGCAATGATTGGTGGATGTTACTGCTTTTGCACAGGTAGGGATCAGAAGTTCTAGAAGGCTGAAATGCAAAGTGTTGTTTTGTACAAGGACATCTCCAATGTCTACAGAAATCACCATTAAGTATCCTAAGAACGTAACAGAAAGAGGATACTGCTCCATCCCTACATATCCCAAACACTCAAAAAATGCACTTACTGAAGAATGAAGTGGCACCTCTTTCCCTTGGGATCCACACAGCTTTTGTAACCCTAAACATTCTCTCCTTTTATCAGGCCCCATGGAAACAGCTGTCTAATGTCTTCAAAACAAAGAATGACTATATGAGGATGCTGTGAAGATTTCTGGGCAGTGCCATCTCTTGAAGGAGTGCAGGAAGGCTTTGAGGGACACAAATGCTTAAATTGAGATAGAAAAATTATCTTGTCAAATGCTTTCTTTCAGATAACATGAATATAATCAATTCTTGCATAATTAAACACTACAAGAAGTGCTGAGAATTTTTTTGAGTTTCTCTTCCTGATTCAATTTGTGATTCCAGAGTTATTCACAAATTCATGTTATATTCTGAACACTCACAATTGGTTGAAAAGGACCATTCTGCAATATCAAATGATGCGTATTACTCTTAAATCTGTTTATTTGCAGGTCTAGAGGTAATGGGCAAGCAACAAGATACCAGTTCTTTATATTGACCAAAAAATGACCAGTATGCTTTGAATGCCTGTTTAGCATTGAATGTGAAATGTTGAGAATAGTTTTATTCTGTAAACATATTTAATATAATAAGCCAATCAATCAATCAATTAAAACTTATACTTTATTTAACCATATGTATTTGATTGACAATTTGATATTAATTATAAATATGTAGTTTTTCTTTTAATTTAATAAAGCATTAAAGCAACTTTATTGGAAAACAAGTAAAAAATAATTTGTATTTTTTTCCCCTGACACTGCAATTGTTAGGATTGGACAAGCCCACTACAAATATAAATCTGGAGTACTTTCTTATAGTAGGGTACGAGAATACCAAAAAATTATTACAGGAAATGTCTTTAAACATCCAAGAATTTAGAAGTAGGCGATTATTGAGGAGGGATCTATATATGAGTAAAGGCTTTGTCCTGAAGTCATTGAATACTTTATCACTCACTCATATGTAGTTGTAATTGTGTAGTTTAGTGAAGCAATTACTGGAAAAGTAAAGAAATTGATTGTAAATAAGTAAAAGATTTGAGATATTTTTTAGCAGACCTTGAATCAAACAGTATTCTGAGATACATGAAACACCAAGTTTTATTAGTAAATATTGTTTTAACATTTTATATTATCATCATGTTAATTATATTTTGATAGTATTTATAAGAAATGATGCATATCTTTTGTGAAAGTTACATGTTGAATATGGGTTTGCTTGTAGGTTATCTATTATTCTCATTCCCCCCCCCTTTTTTTTAAGATAAAAACCTTTGCTTTTCTTACTCTTTTCTTTTTTTAGGCTTTTAATCATTTCATTAGTTTTAAACTTTAATTTATTGTTGTTCTATTACAATTGTCACATTTTTCTCCCATTGCTCTCCCCTGCCTTTGACACTGTCTCTGGATGTCTACCACACAGAAACTCTGTATGTCTTTAATTACTCTTTATTTTTCTAATTCATTCTTCAGCTTAAGTAATCTCCTGAAATAGTTTCCAATGATCTTCTCTAAATACTAAAGAGTGAGTATATACCTCAGCGTATGCAGGGCTTTCTAGAACATAATTATATTTTCTGCTATACTTTTTTACAAGGAATTGTTTTGACATAGGTGTAAATATGACTTGGTTCCTATTCAGTGAAACCACATTTTCTCAGTGCTTTCACCTTGGATCCTGGCTAACATAATATGCCTACTTTGATTATGATTTTTGTCATTTTTGCTTAAGCAACAATTAGGATGGAGTTGTTGTTTATAAAGGTAGGGTGAACTATGAGATAGTATGTTCGGAGGTGGGTAAAAATAATAGTACAGGTTTTAGACATGTCAGTATTGAAGTATCTATTAGGCATTTAAACCCTGGCTGGTTTGGCTCAGTGGATTGAGCGTCGGCCTGCAAGCTAAGTGTCGCTGGTTCGATCTTCCAGTCAGGGCACATCAGAGAAGGAAAACTCTGATTCCAAAAAACCTCCCCTGCCTTGCGGCATACCTCTTCAGGGGAAAGGCTAAGGGAGTAAACCCCGACAGAAAATCCGGAGCCGGAGTCCCTAAGGCGGTTTGACGTTGTAGTCAACACCGGCAACTCCTGCGGCGCACCTGAAGCCAAGCTGTATTGACTCCGTCTTTCCCTTGGACCCTTCAGCTGCGAAGAGAGGGGGGGTCTGCTGCATGGGCAACAGCAGACCCTCCATATCACCCTGCCCAGGCTCTGTAGCTTCAGCTTCACTGGAGAGGACACTCCAGCATCATCGCAAGATGTCGATTCAACATGGGAGGAGACAGATACTGTGTCACTCCCGAGTCGGACTGCACAGCCATTCTCGGCGGTGCAGATAGACACTTAAGAAGCTACACCATCGTCTCTCGAGACGGACGGCTGCCGACGACGATTAGGCATTTAATTTTCATGACTCTAGAGTCCTATTCCATATTTTCTCAGTTTTTCTTTTACTTCAAGCATTGACACAACCACCAGCTTCAGGTAGGGATACCCTGGTAGCCTCTTACTGCAGATATAACATTAGTTTTACCTCTGGGGTTCTCTGGTGCTGGATATGGGAAATCTCTTGGACATCCCGCCCAAGAAGTAGGAACTTAAAATCAAGAGAGAGTTAACACTTCTCATTAATAACATGACCAAGTATGGCTGGGAATAATTGGAAATGTGAGCTCTTCAAACAAAATTCAAACAGATAATTTTGAGGCACAACTGTAAGAATCACAGGAAATCATGGGAGAATTAAACTCCAGTTGACTTGAACTAAATCTTTTTGGTGGCCAAAGCAAATCTTAAGTGATAAATATATAGCTATTATAATCCTGTATTTAAAGATTATATTGAAAAGAGCTTTCCCCAATAGGCAGAAATATTGAAAACATTATTTGTCACATTAAATTCTTAAGTATTCTATGGTTATAATACTGCCATTTACTTACTGTCATTATTTTATGATTTCTAATTACATTTTATGGGTTTTTTTGGCTCATTTATTAATTTATTTTGCTTTCATCTTTTTTTCCCGCACTAAACATTTTTTTGTTTGATTTTCTATTACAGTTGTCCCACTTTTTCCCCTATTGCTTCCCCGCACCCTCCCACCCCTCTCCCACAGTCAGTCCCCACCCAGTTGTCCATGTCCATGGGTCATTTATACATGTTCTTTGAATAGACCTTTCTGCTTCTCACCCCGTTCTCTCCCTCCCCCCTCCCCCCTTGTCACTGTTAGTCTACTCCGTGTTTACATGCCTCTGGTTCACTTTTGTCCATTTGTTTGTGTTGTTCATTAGTCTCCTGTATTAGGTGATATCATATGGTATTTTTTCTTTCATTGCCTGGCTTATTTCACTAAGCATAATTCTCTCTAGTTCCATCCATGTTGTTGCAAATGGTAGAAGTTCCTTCTTTCTTTCTGCTAAATAGTACTCCATTGTGTAAATGTACCAGTTTTTTGATCCACTCATCTACAGATGGGCACTTAACAAGATGCAAAGGGAACCAACCATATGGGAAAACATATTCGCCAATGATACCTCAGGCAAGGGATTGATCTCCAAAATATATAAAGAACTTATACGACTCAACACCAAGAAGGCAGACAACCCAATTAAAAAATGGGCAAAGGACCTGAATAAACACTTCTCAAAAGAGGACATACAGAGGGTCCAAAGGCACATGAAAAAATGCTCAACATCACTAGCCATCAGAGAGATGCAAATAAAAACCACAATGAAATACCACTTCAGACCAGTCAGAATGGCCATCATCAATAAATCAACAAACAATAAGTGCTGGCGAGGATGCGGAGAAATGGGAACCCTACTGCACTGCTGGTGGGAACGCAGACTGGTGCAGCCACTATGGAAAACAGTATGGAATTACCTCAAAAAACTAAAAATTGAACTGTCTTTTGAACCAGCAATTCCATTGCTAGGATTATATCCAAAGAATTCTGAAACACAGATTCAAAAGAACATATGCACCCCTATGTTTATAGAAGCACTATTTACAATAGTCAAATGTTGGAAACAACCTAAGTACCCATTTAATGTTTTTTCCATCTTTTTTTTAATTAATAACCTGTCTGAATCTTTGCATTTAAAGTGAATTTCTTATAGACTCCACAGAACTGAGTCTTGACTTTTTGTATCCCTTCTGTTGATTTCAGACTTTTAACTGGAGGGTTTAAACCATTTACATTTAATGTGATATTGATAGATTTGGGTTGAAATTCAAAACATTGTCAAGTAGACCTTTAATTATAATTTATATTACCAGATTTAATTGTTTTGTTAATACAGTAGTCCCTCTCTATATCACGGTTCCCTTATCGTGGCCTCACTGTATTGCGGGATTTTAAAAAATATTGTATTTAATTATTTATTGCGGATTTTTTGCTATATTGCGGGATTTTGCAGTTATATACACTAAATACTAAAATAAATGTAAGGTTCTTGCTTCTTGGATTTTCACCTATTGTGGGGGGTCTAGAACATAATACCCACGATAAGTGAGGAATCACTGTACTAAATAGTAAATCTGTTGATTCAGTAGGAAAAAAAGTTGACTAAAATACTTTGAAGCTATCATAAACCAAATGCATTTATATTTTTGTCTTTTAAATAATTGTGACATTGTAAAATCATTTTGCATAAAAAAGAGATTACATAATACTACAATAAAAGTAGTTATCTTCTAGATCCATGCTAAAATTTTCCCACCATCTATTTGCCTAAGTGTTTTTCTTGTGTAGCAGAATATAGTTTTTTTTATAGTATACACCTGTGTTTTCTTCTAGCTTTAGCCCATATTTACATAATATCCACCTGAAAGAGTGCACCATCTAATATTTATCTAAACATCCAGATTATGGGGTAGTATAGCAAGCCATTCAAATGATAGGTTCCATTTTCCCCTTTCCAAGAAGATATTTTTGGTTGTGTAGGCAACTTTGTTGGTTATCTTTTCTTCTTGGATTTCAGTACTAAAGGACAATAACTATTTATTGTCAGTTATTGTTTCTAAAGTTTTTCTTTATTTTTATTGTTGACACTATTACAAATGTCCCCTTTTTCTCCCC
This sequence comes from Furipterus horrens, assembly GCF_987537825.1. Lineage (NCBI taxonomy): Eukaryota > Metazoa > Chordata > Mammalia > Chiroptera > Furipteridae > Furipterus > Furipterus horrens. Next base: position 28,705,282 of record NW_028327172.1, on the reverse strand, counting down.
CTTTGCCCACCCCCATGCAATGTCTGCTCCCCAACCCCTTTCCTCCAGCCATCACCAGTTCTTTGGCTGATCCCTTCACCTTTTTTCATCAGTTATTCTTAAACAGATAACTGTGACCTATCACAGAAATACGATTTTCTAAAGACTGAAACTCAGGAAGACTGGTATTCTTCCTCTCTGTAAAGAGGCCTCTAACTAGACAGTTGAATATCACATGTAATATTGGCATGCTGCTAATGTAGACCCTTAGGGCAGAAAATCTGATTACTCATCCTAGTTGGCCTTTCCTTGTGTAGAACTGAGAAAGTTTTAAGAGAGTGAGATATGCTCAATATTTCCATTTTACCTTTATAAAATAATGCTATTCCAATAAAAAGATATTTTAAATGAACAAATGGAAAACTTTATAATGGGATATTTAAAGTTTCTAAGCTTTTCTGTATTGTCTTTTTCTTGTCCCAAAGGTATTACTTTCATCTACTAGTTTGGCTGTGTGCAATAGTTCATAACTTTTAGTCATGTGTGATCAGGCCTTTCAGGAGTTCTACTTTGGCAAGAAATTTTGATCTTGTAAGATTATTTTTCCTTTCCTGTTATTTCTGACTGTTCTTACTATGTTTGTATTCTACTATTTATGTGTTGCTATTTACCTCAAAACTAAGATAATATTGATCATTTTATGAAGTTATTTTTTGTTGGAAATTAGAATCATTCTTTAGATCAAATAATATATTTTTTTAACTATGAGACACAGAATGAGATGCATTGTTAACATGGTGAAATACCTAAGAAAACTTACGATCCCTTTTATTACGCTATAGTAACAGAAAAATGTGTTGGAAGGGCAAAATTTCATATCAATACTTAAAAACCAGTCACATAACTTGAAATTCTGTGCTATGTTTTAGGAAGTTTCTTTATCCTTCATAAATGGTTAAAACAAGTGATGGAAGCAGAAGAGAGGCAGGAAATGCTGAAGTGAATACCTAAGGTGTCATTCTAGATGCACTATCCAATTTTTGGATCCCATTTTTTAAGAATTGCTTTATATTTCAGCTATTTTATGAACATCTATTGCAATTACAATTTATAAAGTCTTGCGCCCCCCCAAAAAATGCAGTTGAGGTGAGATACTTCTTCCTTTCACCTCAGAAATACTACAATCTTTTGTTCTGCTATTTTGAGCCACACATTTTTCACCACTTTCAGAAAAGATTGGCTAAGGATAGGCTATGTGCATTGGAGGAGGGGGGGCGGTTAGATAGAGAGTTCTACCTTTATTTTTGTGGGTTTCCTGATAAGTGGCATGCACCATTGGAGGTACAAATAATGTATGCACAAGATCTTTGGAGATTGTAGGATTATGAGAAAAAATTTGAAAAGCAAATAATCTAGGATTTCAAAGTTGAAGGTATTAGGGGGGAAGAATTTTGCTTCTGCCCTTTTAGGTTTTTCTGGATGGGTCTAAGAAATAAATTGACATGAGACAGATTAGCAGAAGAAAATAACCAAATTGCATTATGTACATACCTATGGGGTTCCGTAAGAATAGGGGACCCAAAGACAAATTGGACAGTTGAGGCTTATATGCCATCTTGAGTTAAGAAGAGGGTAGTGATTTGCGACTTCAAAGGGAAGGAAGGCAATTCACATTGAGATGAAAAATGTGAATGTTTGGTAAAACAAAAACAAAATGGAAAACTACTGGGCCATGCAGAAACAATGAGATGCAAAAGGGACTGCGCATCTAATATATATTTGTACTTAGCTCTCATGAATGATAGCTCTTTTTCCTGGAATAGGCCCTTTATCTAACTCTTTTAGGCAGCTAGGAAGAACATCAAAAGTTCTTCCTGAGTCTTTTGTTTCTTAAAAAAATAAAATAATCTTTATTTCAGACCCATTTCCAGGTGGCAAATTTTGTTTTCCTACAAGAGAAAAGTGCCTGGGACATATTAGGTGCTCAGTAAATTTTTATTTATGTGAATAAAAATATAATTGTAGTCTGAATTCAAAGAGTTTGTTTTTCCTGAGGGTTAGAATTTAAATGGCTTCATCAGTCAGTATGGGAACAAATAAATTTATTTTCTTTATTACTTTTTCATGATACAGGATTTTGTAACTAAGAACATTTTATCTAACCAGTTGTCCTCAAATGTCGTTTACAAACCAGATAGATCAGAATTACACAAGTGAATTTCTGGCAGTTTGTTTTCCTGACTCACACTCCTTTCACATTTGAATTTATTACAGCTAATGTAGGACAAGTCATCTGAATTTCCTAGAGTTCACTAGATAATCCTAATCTGTTGCAAGATTGGGAGTCATTGCGCTGGCTCAATCTGCCAAGAGATGTCATCATTTCAGTGTCCCCAGAGGCCGTTTGCCATTTCAGGCTAGAATGGCTCTTGTGACAGAGGACTCACTACTTTAAAAATTTACATATTACAAATAAAGAAACAAAGAAAGAAAGGAAAAAAAAAAGAAATTTTAAAACTTTCTTCTATAGAACACTTACATGTGCCAAACCCAAGCTGATACCTTTATATTTATCTCATTTATTTTTTTTAAACTTATCTCTTAGATATGTTTCATTGTCCTCATTTTACATGGCAAAGAAAGTAAGTTTCTGAGAAAAAAATAACTTCCAATATTATACAGATGAATCAATGGGGAAACTAGGATCTGAAACCAGACTGCTCTGGCTGAATAATTCTTGTAATTAAATATTATTTTATTGTTTTAGTATAATAAATAATAATGCTACAACTAACATATATAAGCATGGAAATTTATTACGGTTCAAGTAAGAGCTCCAGAATGGTCAACAAATCTATGCCTACTCAAGTGCAAAAATACTAACTCAGGAATTAAACAATATTTAACAGAGATTTTAAATTTGAAAAGGATTGGTATTTTGTTTAGAGTTGTAAGAAATCAGTAACTTTCACAGATTATTTCTTTTATCTTATCTTACTATAGATTTTAATCTCTATGTTGTGGTCAGGAAGGCAGTTTTCTCTTTGGATGTCATAGGGTACTACAGATAATAGCTAAATGCAAAGACATCTAGAAGCAAAGTACCACACTGCCTATATCAATACTTATATTTAGAGTGGACATCAGAAAAAGTCTTCAATACTTATGAAGACAAACTTCCATTTAACCATTACTTCATTTATATCTCTTTAAAATAATTACTATGTACACTTCCTAGAATCCATCCAAATACCTTCTGTAGTATTTTGAAACCTCAGTCTTCATGGTAAAATAGAAAAGTATGGTAGAGAAAACATTTTGGATCAATTGATACCTTCTTACTGAAGTTGAGAACTCAAAAGTTTGTGGCTAGCCTTAGCATACATTTTTGTCCATTTAAGAGTATAAATGATGAAAAGGATATTTAAAAAGATAATAGATTTAGTAAATAAATAAAACTTTAAACCAGGGAAATATACTTTCTTACACTTATGTTAGAATTTCTTATGTTGGGCTTATTCAAATAAATGAACCCTAGTCACCTATTTATTGTGATATACCGTAGCCCTTACGGGCAGTTTTGCTTTCCATGATTTCAGTTATACACTGTCAGCCATGGTCCAAAATTATTAAATGGAAAATTCCATAATAAATAATCCCTAAGCTTTAAATTGCATGCCATCTGAGTAATGAGATGCGATCTTGTGCTGTGCCACTTCGTTCCACCCAGGTTGTGAATCAGCCCTTTGTCCAGTGTGTCCACTCTGTGTACACGATATGATCATATAGTCACTTAGTAGCCATCTAGTTTATCAGCTTGGGTACCAGAGAGAAGGAGGGAGAGAGGGAGGGAGGATAGGAGAAAGAGAGAGAGAGAGAGGCCACATTCACAAATCTTTTATTATACTATTATTGTTATAACTGTTCTATTTTAATATTAGTTATTAATGTATAGGAAAAATTGTAGTATGTATGTATTGGAAAAACGTGTGTGCTTGTGTGTGTGTGTGTGTGTGTGTGTGTATGGTTCACTACTATCTGTGCTTTCAGGCATACACTGGGTGTCTTGGATAAGACACCAATGGATAGGGAGGGGGTTGCTGTATAAAGAAAATTCAAGTAAATTATACATTGAGTTTTCTTCTTTTCCTCTCCTTAGAGCAAACCAATTTTTAAATTTAAAGAAAATATTTTAAAGTTGCCATTTTTATGTGATTAGTTTAATTTTAGATATTCTCCTCTATACCACCAATATTTCAAATTTTCTGTGCCATTTCTCTCATCTGTTCACTCTTGAATTATTTTCATTAACTGTCAGAGCTTCTTTGAATCCAGAGAAAACCTTATCAAAATCCTTTGAAGCAAAGTAGATTTATTTTGAAAATTATAGAGGTGATTATATTTCATTTTTAAAATTCCAGTCATTGTTTTCAAGTGGTGAAAGAAAAGGAGGACAAAGCTCCACATTATTAAATCAGAATTTAAACAAATTGCTTAACAGAGAGGAAGTGATATAAAGAACTAGGTTGTCACAAATCAGAAAATAAAGTATAGTATACTATAAAAGTTTCTTGAGATTAAAAGGGAGCCATGGTAATCTTTGTAATTGTATTAATAACACTACCAGCCCCTTCCAACAACACCAATTGTTGTGCCAAGCACAACTCTTTTTAAATAATGTTTGAAACCTGTGTATTATCTACTAGACCAGTGATCTTCATCTGGTGTGCCTCAGAATTTTTAAAACATATGATAACTGACTATTTAGTCAGGGGCACTGTTATCTTTTCCCTTAGATTGTCAAATAACTAAATGACAGCAGCCAACACAGCAATAAGCATCCAGTGTGAATGCCTTGTCATGAACCATAAATATATAGGTCATATAATAAACTCTCACCTTATTGGTAATGTCATATAATAACTTAGTGTCTTTTGGTTAATTCTTGATACTAGAAATCCTTGTAGACAAGTATAGGCATCTGGCTTTTTAAAAAGTCACTTTAGAAGAAAAAGAGTAAGAATTACTATTATTTTTTGTAAAGCAATCAAAATTATTTCTACTTTATTGTCAGATCAACAAAAAAATTTTTTTGGTGTGCCACAGAATTTTAGTAATTAGTTTGTGTGCCACGAAATAAAAAAATGTTGAAAATCACTGTACTAGTCAAAGGTCTATTTTTATTTTAGAATATTCAGAAAGAAGAAATTTTTATTTCAAAGATCTGCATAGATCACACCCAATTAAATAAAACTGTCCTGTTTGCATATTTGGGATGAAAATGTGTTCCTCTTTTCTTTTATTTACATATTGGTTTTATTACAGAGGCAAGTTCAAAAATAATTTAATATCTGTGTTACTTTAATTTGGTAGTAATTAAGTTGAGATTTTTCAACTCCATTTAATGGATCTTTACTCTCCCCTTTGAACACATGCTTTATCATATTGACTGGACAAGTGTTTAGAATTAACTGACAATATGGAAATTGGGGTTAGAAAGAGAAAAAGGATGAGAATGTTAAAAAAACAAACAGAAGTGTATATATTTGAAAGATAGACAGATAATGTGATTTCAAACAAATTACCTTTGCCACACTGGAAGGAAAAGAGCCAAATTTTGTATAAAATAAACTCATACAGAGTCTAAAGTATATTGTCTGGATTTGTGTGCTACATGAAAGTCATCATGGATGAAGTTACATTTTTAATTCTGTCAAGTAGGAAGTGGGGTTGAGCTCACCTCTGAATGAGGAAGTGGTGTCTTTCTCAGTGAAAATGCCCACTGAGTAAGAAAAATATATATTTCAGTCTCTTAAAATTGCTTCTTATTTTAGAATACACAGTGATGAGATTCTCTAAGCAGGAGCTAACCAGTAAAAAAAGTCTGTACATTTCTTATTTCCTTTAATAGTTAGGATTTAGCCAAGAAAACAAAAACCACTCTAGAATGTCCAATTAAGGAGAGATGTAACCTAGAAACATTGGAAGGGCTACTGGGGTGGTCAGAAGTGAGCACCAGTAGCTCTTGGTCTCAGCAATAGGCACTAGATGTTGCTACTGCTAAACAGGTCAAAGAATGTGTTTTGGAGTGATCTGCAGCACTGAGGAAGGTGAGATTAATGGGAAGGACCCAGAAGCTGATGCAAAATGCCAGGTCTGATAAAGATCTGTGGCTCTCTTCCATTTCCACATCAGTAAAGCTCCTGCTTTCCTTCATCTTTTCAAATCTTGGGAGCATGCCTGTTATTGCTAAATTCTAAGCTGGAATCCTACACAAAAGATGTCTGAAAAATGTAGTTCCTAAGCATCTAGACTCTGTTATCCAAAGGAAAACCCTAAAGGGATAAAAATGACTTCTAGTACAGAAAATATGACATAGCTCCCTTCCTAACAAGGATTTTTTAAAAATTTACCATTGCTAATAAACTTCTCTCTTTTAGGGTTCTTTCAATAATAAGTACTTATCGACTCACTCTGTGTGGAACTAGATATGTTTAGAACACAATCCCACCATCTGTTGAGTTTGATTCTATGAACATTTTTATCTTTAGTATTGTTCCCAGACAGGGACTGGGCTGAGCAGGGCTGCCTCAGGCTGGCTGGTAATGTGTGGATTCTTAACTTTGTGCATGAAGAATTTCACAACATAAGTCTAAGTGATTTTGAGAGTACATTAATTAAAGCCGTGGGCAGTGAAACAAAGAAAAAACTTAGAGTAGAAGAAGCAACAGGAGCACCTAAGCAGGGCTGCTTTGGCCTCTAGAAACATTGTAGGAAAGAAGTGAGCCACACTGGACTGCATTGACTCGCAGAAGTAAAAGTCACAATGACAGAAGTGAGCCAAGGAAGAGCTGCTCTTAGCTCACTGTGAAGTTAGAGAAAAATGGGGCCTTGGAGACAAATTCATGGGGTAAGCGCAGGAGGAGCTGCTGCTGCCCACTGCTCCTCTGGTTGCATGTCTCCTGGAGACCCAACAAATTTAGAAGAAAGAGAGCAGAGATACAAAATGTGGGTGTACTCTAGCAAAAGTGCAACCTGGGTCCTTTTTGTGGAGGCTTTTTATCTTTCGCCAGCAGGAATCCTAGCAAAGGTCTTAGGGGAGGGTCTTAACAGAATATGCATTAGCTTTCCAGGTGTGCCCTTCAATATTTTGATTCATCAAAATGTGTGTGTAGAGGGGTCAGGTAATTTTCTGGTTAGTTTTATTTTTAAAGAATGTTATTGAAGAGGGACCGGAATTGAGGTGATCTGCCCTGGAATGATCTGGAATGTGTAAACCACTTGTTCCTAAGTGTCCTTGGTTAGGGAAGATAAAGCCTTGTCATTTATTAGCTGGCTGTAAATTGCTCAAGTTGGTTGGCCTTATTTAATTATTTTCTTTCAGTTTCCCTTATTCTACCTGTCAAGCAAGTTCCCTAGTTTCTTACTATCCTGTCACAATACAAAGCTTGTTTAAATGGAGAAGCAACTTGAGAACAAATAATTAGGCTAGAGTAACTATGACCTTTAGAGACCTGGAGGTATTCATCTGATAGGGCTGCCATAACAAACTATCACAGACTGAGAAGCTTAAATGGCAGATATTTCTTTTTCTTCCAGTTCTGGAGGCTGGAATCCAACATCAAAGTGTCAGCAGGATGAGTTCTCCCTAAAGCCTGTAGGGAAAATCTTATCCAGGTGTCCCTTCTGGTTTCTGGTGGTTTGCTAGAAATCTTTGGCATCCTTTGACTTGTAGACACATCTTTCTAATCATAGTAATAGCCCCTGGGATATTGGTGAGTCCTTGGGGATCTGACAGAAAAATAGTGAAAGACCAGAACATAGAGGCCATAGAAAGCTGTGCTAGGTAGTTTAAACTTATTGCCACACAGATTGTCTAGGAAGTTTAGGATATCTCAGGCCTGAAACGAATAGTGACAAGAAGATGTAAAAAAGCAAATGATATTCAAAAAGAGGAATGCCTCTCTCCTAGATGCTGCGCCTCCCTTCCAATCCTCAGTCCCTCCTGCTTGTTTCAGGTCCGTGTTGCTGTGAGAGGACAACTCCTGTCCCGTCACCGACTTGGTTTCCTTGTGCTGCACTGAATTTTTTTTGTCATTCACATTATAGACTTTCTGCAGTTGCTTTTTGGACTGGTTTTTTTTTTTATCACAGCTGGGGAGCTATATTTTTCCCAAAGGAAGCCTTCCTTTGTCACAGGAGGGAAAAATGAGAGTCTTCCCAGCAGGGAAGGTAATTGATACCATGGGAACAAATGCATAAATGGTTTTTCTAATGTGTTCTGTTTCTCCACCTGAAAGTACTATCAAGGGAAGAAAGTTTTAAAAGATGTCAAATAGAGAACTGCAGTGTTTGGGGCTGTTAACCCTGTATGAAATGTCTTTTAGTTTCACAAGTATTTCAGAGATTACCGAGGGACCAGAGGGACTGGAATCAGTCTCAACATCCCAGCTGGAGAGTAGTGAATTAACCTGAATGGATCAAAAAAATGATAAGGTAATTCTAAATCATATCTTGACTGTTTTAGTCAATGGCAGGCTCTTTGAACTTACTAGAAGCCCAAACAAGCCAAAGGATCAAAGCAGATCAGATGATAAAACACTAAGGTTTAAGGGACTTGGGGTTATTTATGCAGAAGATGAAACAATGAATCTCAAAAATGTCAACAACAGAGACTAGGGATCATGAACCTTTCATCTCTAATACTGTTTATGACTGTAAAAGACAATGACAGCTTTGGTGTGCCAGGATTTATTTTCCCTGTAAGATGCATTCAAGGGTAAAGATGAATGTAACATCAATTCTGCTCTTGAAAAGATTCAAATTTAGAAAATTTAAAATAAAAAGTCATATATAACAGATGTGAAGTATGGTCTTATATATTTTTAGTTTGATATGTTTGCAATTGGTTTCAGATGAAATATTTTAAGTACACATTCAGTGCTGTGGTTTTATGGTTGTGTGAAAGCATCCGGAACTTACCTGATTGAGAATAAGCAAAATATAGAGTTATTATAATGTAACTGGGAAGGTTTTGAAACTGCAAGCAACCATGTAGGAGATGACATGTTTCATTGCTAATGGAAGTGAACAGACAACAGGAAGTATGACTTTAGTTGGAGTAAACTCCTTGAGAAGTATTGAGTGACTAAATCCATCAATGTAGACTGTATCCTGTTGTTTCTAAGAAGTAAGATCAAATAATATTACTTTAGAAATCAAATTATATTTAAATGGTCCTCTGCCTCAAGTAAATATGTTAGGTTGATTTCTTTTTTTTTTAAAGAAAGAATAAAAAAAATTATTGGTAGTGTGGCCTAATGTAGTAGGTGTCCTGTAGGGCCTAGTGGCACAGCCTCCACTATCACCCAAATTAGGTACTTAAGGGCACCCTCCATGTGGGCTGAGTACACCCTCCTCTTGTAGTTGAGCCTTGGTTGCTGTCGGCAGTCAGCTGCAAAGATTAGCTGTGACCACTTACCACCAACCTCTGCCCTCTGGAGGATCAGCTGTGCAGGGGCAGGGTGGTGGTGTTCCAGTGTGGTCTGTAGTTGTCCAGTGGGTATGGTGGGCTGGGGTTTTCCAGGTTGTGCAGGCCAGGGTCAGTAATCCCTGTGTTGTGCCTGGGGCCACCCTGTCTGAGCTCTAAAGCAATCTGAGTTGGCTGCTACTTGTGCTGGACTTGGAGACTCCCAGGTGAAGCCAAGCTGTGAGTCTAGGCTGGAGCTCACTGAGGTCAGCTATGGCTTGTTTGAGAGGATTCAGGAAGTTGTGCAGCATTAGCCAAGGCCAGTCATTCATACTGAAAAGTAGCTTCAGTGGGCTCTTAAGTTGGGAGGTGTGGAGTCTCTGGGGCTCTCCAAGGTAGTTAAAAAGTGTTATCCAGGTTGATGGAGTCTCAGATATGGCACTAGCTTGTCAGCTCTGTGGCTGTGTAGGGGGAGGGTTTAGAAAAGGGGCAATGACCTCTGCTCACCTTGATGTCAGGAACTTCAGTTTCTCCCAAATGCCACTGGTGTCTTTTAAGTGGCTACACCAGTGCTGGAGCTCAAAGGGAGTGAATCTGAGTAGGTGAGACTGTGTGTGTGTTTTTAGAAGGCACTGCTTGGTGATCCCAGTTTCTTCTACCAACTCAATCCCTGCTGAGTTTGCTGTCAGAAATTGTGGGGACTTATCTACCTAACCCTGGAACCCTTGGCTAAGGGACATGGTGGGGTACTATGACTCCTCAAGCAGAGATATCCCTCCCAAATTTTTATCCAAAACACATGGGTGTGGGTCCAGCCTGTTCCACATCTGCACCACTCCTACTCATCTGGATGGATATGGTTTCTTTAATTCGATGGTGGTCAGACATCCATTCCACTTGATTTCTGACAGTTCTAGTGATGGTTGTTCTATATATTGCAGTTTCGATGTGGTTGTGCAAAGGGTTGAGCCATGTCTGCCTATGCTGCCATCTACATTAGGCCACACTACCAAGGCATGGACTCAAAGCAGCTCTACTTAATGCATAGAAAGAAACACAGAGAGGCTGCCAAAATGAGGAGACAAAGAAACATGGCCCAATTGAAAGAATAGATCAAAACTCCAGAAAAAAAGAGCTAAGCAAAATGGAGATAAACAATTTATCAGATACAGAGTTCAAAACACTGGTTATAAGGTGCTCAAAAAAATTAGTGAGAACCTAAGCAGCATAAAAAAAGATTCAGTTAGAAATGAAGGATATACTAATTGAAATAAAGAACAATTTATAGGGAAATAACAGTGGATAGATCTGAGAGTCAAATCAATGATTTGGAACATAAGAAAGAAAAAAACAACCAATCAGAGCAACAAAGAGAAAGAAGAAACCCAAAACAATGAGGATAATATAAGCAGCCTCTGGGACAACTTACATTATACATGTGCCAGAAGGAGAAGAGAAGAGTAAGAAATTGGAAATCTATTTGAAAAGACTAATGAAAGAAAACTGCCCTAATTTGACATGCAAGTCCAAAAAGCACAGAGTCCCAGACAAGATGGATGTAAAGAGACCCAATCCAAGACACATCATAATTAAAATGCCAAAAGCTAAAGATAAAGAGAGAATCTTAAAAGTAGCAAGAGAAAAGCAGTTATTTACCTACAGAGTAGTTCCCATAAGACTTTCAGCTGATTTCTCAAAAGAAATTTTACAGGCTAGAAGAGATTGGCAAGAAATATTCAAAGTCATGAAGCAGGAAATTACAGCTAACATTGCTCTACCCAGCAAAACTACCATTCAGAGTCAAAGGAGAGATAAAGAGCTTCCCAGACAAGAAAAAATAAAAGAGTTCATCATCACCAAACCATTATTGTATGAAATGTTAGAGGGACTTATTTAAGACAAAGAAGAAGATAAAAACTATGAACAATAAAATGCCAAAAATACACATCTATCAACAATTGAATATAAAAAACAAACTAAGGAAACCAGAACAGCAGCAGAATCATGGAAACAGAGAGTGTTTTGGAGGTTGCCAGATGGGAGGGTTGTCGGGAGCAGTCAGTGAAAAGGTGAGGGGAAAAGAAGTACAAATAGGTAGTTACAGAATAGCCAAGGAGCTGTAAAGCACTTTACAGGAAGTGGAGTAGCCAAAGAACTGATATACATGACCCATGGACCTGAACAATGGTGGGAGGATTGCCAGAGGGAGTGGGGCGAGGCAAAGGGGGAAAAATCAGGACAACTGTAGTAGCATAATCAATAAAATATAATCATAAAAATTCTTTAAATTATACCTGATCATTATAAAAAACATTAAGAAAGAGGAAAAATGAAAAGATAAGGTACTCTTAAAATGGCATTAACTATATTCTACCCAGTCAAACTTTCTATTAAGATTTTTTTTTTACTTATTAGTGTTTATGGGGTAAAGGTGATAAAGTAGACAATATTACACAATCTAGAGAAAGAAGAAATTGTGGGACAATAAATGAGTTAGAAATTTAGCCAAAGCAAACAAAAATAACCTCTCGGCTTATGTCTTGAGATCAACACACTTAGAGTTGTATATCCTTGTACTTCTGAACTTCTTACTGGAGCCAATAGTCAAGTGAAGTGCCTATTATAATTCAAAAGTTTAAACAAGGAAATCTTGATGAAGCATACAACACTAACACATAGCACTTATACTATGTGAGCGTCCCTAAGTGACTGGCATATATAAATTAGTTCAGTCACCTCAACAGCACTGTGAGAGAGGTAACATTATTACTCCCTAGTCTTCCATGATATTATATAAATAAGGAAACAGTGAAACTTTAAATATCGGTATTTTTTCCAAAAATAAATTGTTAGTTTGAAATCCCACAATTCTGACACGATCATAATTAAATCCTCTTTTCCACTTTACATTTTGACAGATTTTATGATTTTTGTATATTTGGGCCAGAAAGTACTCTTGTAAGGGACTCTTGCTGTGGTTCTATAAACTATAAAGAGCTTCACATTTAGTTTTTATTTTACCACATGACTATTATTAAAGGCGATCTCAGGATGAAAATAGTTATTGTCATTCTGAACATACATAGCATAGCATCTTTTTAATATAAATTTTAAGTGCATTTTATATTATGCTTTGTGCTATGATGTGCTAAGAATGCAAAGATGGAGACACCTGTGGTAGGCAGAATTCTAAAATGCCTCAGAGATTTCCATCTCTTGTTATATAAACATGTTCTACCAGTTATTCAATCAAAACACTAACCCAGGTATTTCTCTGATGAGATTTTGCAAATGTCATTAAGATACCAAATCATTTGATTTTCACACGGGAGATTGTCTGGATAGGTCTGAACTAATCACATGAGCCCTTTAAATCTGGGTCCAAAATTCAGAGCCAGAGGTCCAAGATGGTGGCAGAATTGGTGGAAGCCACACTAACCTTCTCACAGGACCAATGTGGAATTACAACTAAAATATAAAACAATCAACCTGAACAGCTGACTGAAGACTAGCTGAAAAGAAGTCTTATAAACAAGGATTTACAGAAGAAGCCAAATAGGAAGGGCAGAAACACAAAAATGGCTGATACTGCTCCCACAAACAGCAACTGAGATTCTTGAGGGATATCTCAGATACAAACATTCCCCCTGAGAAGAGTGGGGTCTCAACCCCAAGCTGTGCTCCTCATCCCAGAGGAAGAAAAAGAAGGAGGACAAAGAGGAGGAGGAGGATAAAGAGAAAGAGAAACAAAGACACATAGTTAAAGAATAAAATGTCAATAAATACGTATATCAGTAATCACTCTAAATGTAAACAACTTAAATAATCTGATCAAAAGACATAGCATGGCTGAATGAATAAGAAAACAAGATATATATATCTTTGGAGAAGGAAAACTCTGACTCCAAAAAACCTCCGCTGCCTTGCGGCATACCTCTTCAGGGGAAAGGCTAAGGGAGTAAACCCCAACAGAAAATCCGGAGCCGGAGTCCCTAAGGCGGTTTGACGTTGTAGTCAACACCGGCAACTCCTGCGGCGCACCTGAAGCCAAGCTGTATTGACTCCGTCTTTCCCTTGGATCCTTCAGCTGCGAAGAGAGGGGGGTTCTGCTGCATGGGCAACAGCAGACCCTCCATATCACCCTGCCCAGGCTCTGTAGCTTCAGCTTCACTGGAGTGGACACTCCAGCGTCATCGAAAGATGTCGATTCAACACGGGAGGAGACAGATACCGTGTCACTCCCGAGTCGGACTGCACAGCCATTCTCGGCGGTGCAGATAGACTCTTAAGAAGCTACACCATCGTCTCTCGAGACGGACAGCTGCCGACGACGACGACGATGCTATCTACAAGAGACCCACCTCAGAATTAAAGACACACACAGATTAAAAGTAAAGGGATAGAAATATATATTCTATGCAAATAAAAATTTTAAAAAGATGGAGTATTAATACTTATTTCTGACAAAATAGATTTTAAAACAAAAGCTATAGTAAGAGACAAAGAAATACACTATATAATGATAAAGGGAGCAATGCAACAAGAGGATATAATACTTGTAAACATATATGCACCCAACATAGTAGCAACTAAATATATAAAGCAAATACTGATGGACATAAAGGGAGAGCAAAAGTAGTACAGTTATAGTAGGGGAATTTAATACTCCATTAGCACCAATGGATAGATCTTCCAGATAGAAAATCAATAAGGAAATGGTGGCCTTAAATGATAGATCATATGGACTTAATCAATATCTACAGAGGATTTTACCCTAAAACAACAAAATATAATTTTTATCAAGTGCATATGGAACACTTTCTAGGATAGACCCCATGTTAGGACACAAAAGAAGTTGTCAATAAATTTTAAAAGGTTGAAATTACATTAAGCATTTTCTTTTACCACCTTGGTATGTAATTAGAAGTCAATCACAGGAAAAAACCTAAAAACACACCAAGACAGGGAGGCTAAATAGCATATTACTAAACAACGAATAGGTTAACAATAAGATTAAGGAAAAAAGATACTTTGAAAAAAATGAAAAGAAGAATACAGCAACCCAAAGTTTATGGGGCAGAGTGAAAACTGTCCTAAGAGGGAAATTTATGTCATTACAGGCCTACCTCAAAAAACAATAAAAATCTCACATAAACAATGTAACTTTACACTCTAAAAAACTAGAAAAGAACAACCAAACACCAACCAAAGCCCAAAGTGAGCAGAAGAGAGAAAATAATAAAAATCAGAGCAGAAATAAATGAAATACAGTCTAAAAAATACAAAAATCAATGAAACCAAGAGCCGGTATTTTGAAAACATAAATAAGATTGATAAACTTTACCTAGACTCATCAAGAAAAAAAGAGAGAGGAACCAAATAAATAAAATCAGAAATGAAGGACAAAAAGTAACAACTGACACCAAAGAAATGCAAAGAATTGTAAGAATATATTACAAACAGCTATATGCCAACAAATGGGAAAATCTGGACAAAATGCATAAATTCCTAGATTCCTACAGTTTTCAAAATCGAATCAAGAAGAATCAGAAAATATGAATAAACAGACTACAAAAAATGAAACTGAAGCAGTAAAAAAGTAAAGAAAAGAAAAGAAAAACTAAATAAACAAAGGTCCTGGACTGGATGGCTTCATGGTTGAATTTTACCAAACATTCAAAGAAGAACTAGCACCCATTCTTCTCAAACTAATCCAGAAAATTCAAGAAGAAGGAAGACTTCAAAGCAATTTTTACAAGGTCAGCATTATCTTAATTCCAAAACCAGATAAAGATACTACAAAAAAAGAAAATTATAGAACAGCATCCCTGGTGAGCATAGATGCTAAAATACTCAACAAAATATCAGCAAATTGGATCCAGCAATACATTAAAAAGGTCATACACCATGGCCAAGTGGGTTTTATTCCAGAGATGCAAGAGTGGTACAATACTTAGAAATCAATAAAAAGGATAAAGAATAGAAATCATATGATCATATCAATAGATGCAGTAAAAGCATTTGATACAATTGAGCACTGATTTATAATAAAAACTCTTAGCAAAGTGGTTATGAAAGCAACATACCTCAACATAGTAAATGGCATATATTAATTACATACCCACAGTCAACATCATACTCAATGGGCACTCAAAGTGTTTCCCTTAAGATTGGGAACAAGACAAGGATGTCTGCTTTCACCTCTCTTATTCAACATAGCACTGGAAGTCCTAGCAATAGCAATCAGACAAAAAGAAGAAATAAAAGGCATTCAAATTGGAATGAAAGAAGTAAAACTGTTATTATTTGCAGATGACATGATACTGTGTATAGAGTATCCATAAGGTTCCACCAAAAAAACTACTAGAATTGATTAGTGAATTCAGTAAAGTAGCGAGATACAAAATAAATATCCAGAAATCAGTTACATTTTTATATTCCAATATTGAACTATCAGAATGGGAAACTAAGAAAACAATCCCATTATAATTGCATCAAAAAATAAAATACCCAGCTGTAAACTTAACCAAGCATGTAAAGTACTTGTGCTCAGAAAATTATAATACACTGAGAAAAGAACTTGAAGAAAATACAAATAATTGGAAACATTTACTGTGTTCATGGATAGAAAGAATTAACATTATTAAAATGTGCATACTACTCAAAGCAATCTGTAGAATCAATACAATTCTTATCAAGCTTCCAATGATATATTTCACAGAACTAGAACAAATATTCCAAATATTTATATGGAACCACAAACACCCCAAATAGCCACAGCAGTCTAGAGAAAGAAGAACAAAGTTGGAGGAATCATGCTACCAGATATCAAACTGTACTACAAGGCCATAGTAACTAGAATAGAAAAATGCTGGCATAAAAACAGACATAAATCAAAGAAACAGAATACAGAGCCCAGAAATAAGCCCACGTTCGTACAGACAATTAATATTTGACAAAAAAGTCCTGAACATATGTTATCTGTAAAGATAATCTGTTCAATAAATGGTGTTGGGAGAACTGGGCATATATGTGCAAAAAAAAAAAAAAAAAAAAAAGAAACTAGATGACCTTCTTACACCATGCACAAGCGTAAACTCAAAATTAATTAAAGACTTAAATGTTAGACTCAAACCATAAAAATCCTAGAAGAAAACATAGGCAGTAAAACCCTGGACATTTCTCATAGCAATATTTTTTTTTCTGATATATCTCCCTGGTCAAGTAAACAAAAGAAAAAAATAAATAAAAGGACCACACAAAATGAGTTTTTGCATAGCAAAGGAAACCACCAACAAAATTAAAAGACAGCCCACAGAATGGGAGACCATATTTGCCAACGATACATCTGATAAAGGGTTACTATTGAAAAATTTATTAAAAACTTACAAAACTCAACAGCAAAAAAAAAAAAAATCTAATTTTAAAATGGGCAAAGGATCAGAATAGACACTTCTCCAAGAAAGACGTACAGATGGCCAATAGACATATGAAAAGATGTTTAATATCACATATCATCAGAGAGATGCAAATTAAAACCACAATATCACCTCACACCAGTAAGAATGGATATTGTCAATAAATCAACTAAACAACAAGTGCTGGCGAGGATATGGAGGAAAGGGAACCCTGTTGGGAATGCAGACTGGTGCAGCCACTGTGGAAAACAGTATGGTGTTTCCTCAAAAAAATTAAAATAGAACTGCCATATGACCCAGTGATTCCACTTCTGGGAATATATCTGAAGAAATCCAAAACACTAATCTAAAAGAATATATGCACACATGTGTTCATTGCAGCATTATTTGCAATAGACAAGATTTGGAAGCAGCCCAAGTACCCATCAGTAGATGAGTGAATAAAAAACTGTGGTACATTTACACAATGGAATGCTACTTGACCATTAACAAGAAGAAAATCTTACTTTTGTATTCACCTAGAAGGACCCGGAAAATATTATGTTAAGTGTAATAAGCCAGTCAGAGAAAGACAAGTGCCATATTATTTTATTTATATGTAGAATCGAATGGAAAAACTAAACTAACAAAATAAAAGCAGACTCAGAGAGAGAACAGACTGACAGCTCTCAGAGGGGAGGAGGGTTGGGGAGCTCAGTGAAGAAGCTGAAAGGATTAGGCAAAATAATAATAATAATAAAGAGAAAAACAGAACAAAGCAAAAAGAACAAAACCTCATAGGAACAGACAGCAGTGTGGTGATTACCAGAGGGGAAGGGGGTGAAGCGATTTTGAAAATCATAAAGGGGTGTATACATGGTGATGGAAGAAGGGTTGGGGTGGTGAATACACAATACAATATACCTCTTTTGTATTATGGACTTCTACACCTAAAACCTATAATTTTTAATCAATATCACCCCAATACGTTTTTAAATCAGAGAGAAGGAAGTTAGAGATTTGAAGTTCAAAAAGGATTTAATGAGTACTTGCTGGTTTGAAGGGCAAGGAATGCCCATTGCTTCTCAGATCTGAAAGAGGAACCCAACTGACAGCCAGCAAAGCTACCGGGACCTCAGTCCTACAACTGCAGGAAACTGAATCCTCCCAATAACACAGAAGAGCTTAGAATGGGATTTATATTCGGAGCCTCTGGATGAGAACTCATGTGGTTAGACACTTTGGTACCTTACCTAATCAGGGACCCTAGCCATGCCATGCCAGACTTCTGACCTACACAAAGATGAGATAATAAATGAATTCTGTTTTAAACTGCTAAATGTATGATAATTTATAATACAAAATGCTATCCTTTAAGAATCATGAAGACTTTGAGAGAAAAAAACACTGTTCAAAATCTCTGCTTCACAGGACCCCTGACTTGGAAGTACTGAAACTTCTTTATCTTTCATTACCTTATCTATAAAACAAGAATAGTGTATTATCTCCCCCATGGAGTTGTTATAAAAATTAGAAAATATGTGTATAAAAATCTGTGAGAGAAGCTTACAAACTATAGTTAAAATAACATGACACAAAGTTACCAGATACTCAGAAGTAACTACTGTAATTACAGAATATAACTAACAAACTCTTGTCGATATTGTTTAGGACCTTAGTCCCTTATAGAGGAGAAATCCACAGGGATAAAGTATTTCAGTAAATATATGTACATAGGTTAGTGGTATTCAGGAGAAAGTGCAAGCACTGTCTGAAGAATAGAAAAATAGATTATATAATAAATCCCATTTGATAAAATGCCTCAAAGAATGCAGTTATCTTGCATCTCAGATGGGAGATTCAAGTCTGTGTATTAAGTAGTTTAGAATATTTTTACAGCCGAGAGCCCTACCAACATATTCAATCATCAGAGTTGCCAACTTTTTGAGTATTTCTGAGGATTTACTGTATCATACTGACTTCAAATCTATTTTTGTTATGCTACTGATATGGGATTCTGTGAGTTATTACTTTTAAAGTTTTATTTAGAAATTGCTTCCAGTTATGTTACTACAATTCACTTTAACTTTTTCTCTAAATTTCATGCATGAAACATAAAAGTTCTGTATCCAAATGAAATGTGCAATGGAATAAGCAAGGTAAGTGTATCTTGCTTTGTGTCTCTATCCCTTTGTCGTTTGTTTGCTTCCTCATGGATTTCCCAAGTATCTGTTATAAGTAGGTATTATTATTGATAATTAGCAACCAAGAGGAGAAAGCAGTGATATAATTAATTACAACTCTATTCAGTCCAAATCTATGCTGGAAAGAAATATTTTACCTTACCAGTTTTGCACAATTCTTTGCAAGACCAAGTTTATTTAACTTGTCCCTAAAATGGAATCATTTAATGTTCTACTTTGAGTTCTAGTAACACCATGCCAGAACTTGCTAAATCACCTTTATTACTTAAAATGGTTAAGACTCTTGTAGGTCTGTATCATTGAAATGACCAATTCATGTTTTGCTATCCAGTGACCAGTAGGGTTCATATATTTTTGCTAAATTTTAGTTTAGTATAATAGACAACAAATTGCTGTGTTTTCCAGAATTGCACCTATTTATCAGCTTCTGCACTCAATACTTATGAAATCTATAGTTGCTGTGTTTTCAGTTTGTGATTTCTGAATAAAAAGAATGTTACATAGAATTCTTAGAGCTATTTAAATCTAAATGCCTATTCTTCATTTATAGGAATGACAAATAGGCTAGTTACTCTTCTATATTAAGAATTTATAGTGAGTATAAATGCAAATTGAATATTTCAGATACCTAAAAGTTAATTTAGCACTTAAGAAAATGTTTAGGTACCTTCAAAGCAAGTTGACTAATTCAACAATTTATGTTGAATCAAATATGACATAAAATTGCTTACAATTTCTTTTATTATTTATGCTTCTTCTATTATCTAATTTGTGTCAGTTATAACATTGCTTTTATATTTTCAAAAATTTTTATATTGTTTTATAGAATAATTATATATTCTTAATGTTTTTTATATTTTAATTGTAAAAATCAAAAAGAGCAGCAAGTAGTATTTACACCATTGTGATTAAACAACTATGGTTCATTGAAGAAATAAGAATTATAATGGGTTTTATAGAAAGCAATGTTAATTTAATTATTATCCTGAGTCTTTAAAGGATGAGGTTATAAGAATGAGGAATGCAAGTGTTATTTTCTTAAACTATCAATTATTTTAATATAGTATATTTTAGCTTGTTAGTATTTGCACCTGAATTTCTTACATAGACTATGTTTTATTTCTCCTGAAGTTTCTTTTCTCCTTTCTTTCAATTTATCTTCTTAAAATAGTAAATATATTTGTTGTAGATCTAAGATTACTGTTTATTTTATAGATGCTATGTATGTATTATGTCTACTTTATCTCTGATTTGCCTTTTTTGGAGCTCTGACCTCAAATTTTTAATCTAGCCCAGTGGATCTCTAGGCCAGTTTCCACGGCTACAATTGAAATTGTACTTCATATACTCTTTTATTTTAATTTTAATTTTTAAGTATATTTTATTGATTATATTGTTACAACAGTTCCAGTTTTTTCCCCTTTGCTCCCCTCCCCCCACCCCCCCAGTCCAGGCTCATAGGTCCTACATACAAGTTCTCTGGCTTTGCCGTTTCTTATATTATTCTCTTTTTAAAAATTAATTAATTAATTATCTTAACAATAAAAAATAACAGTCTGTACTTCATATACTCTTAAATTGAGAACGTTGTTTCTGAGAATCAGTTTCTTTGTATTTAGGGTTTAAAATTTTGTTGTTTTTGTTTGGTTGATTGATTAGTTGTTTGACGTATTCACTGACTGCTTTATTTTTTTCCAGGAAGAACATATAAAAGGTAAACTCTGAGTTCCTAAATAGTGAAACTGTCTCTATTTTGACCTCACACTTAATATGGATATTATGGAATGGAATAGAGTGGTGAGAAGTATGAATTCTAAAGTCAGAAGTTATGTACTCAAATAGTAGCATGAACATATTTTGTCTTTTGGAAAGTTACTTATCCTCTCTGTGTTTCTAACTCCTCACCTGACTGATGGGATTTTAATGGTATCTAAGACACAATGTTAAAAAGTTAGTATACTGAAAAAGAGGGTTTGCCACATTGTGAACATAATATGAATATAGATGTTAATAGCATATTGGTACCAATCTGGGTTCAAGTTATCATCCATCAAAATGCAAAAGCCTTTGCTCCTTCATTGTTCAGTATTTGGTGTTGTTGCTGAGAAATTTGATAAATCTCATTCTTATACTTTTGAGGTAACCTGATCTGGTCTCTATAAAACCTGAAAGGTTGTGTTTGACATTTTGAATATCATGTGATTGTTTCTGAGTGTGGAGGTTTTTATTTAATAACTAACAATATAATTTAAGAAGTTTGGATTTAAAAGACAAATATTCAGTTCAAATCCATCACTAGGGGAACACAATTTTTGTTGAGTTAGATCATATATATATATATATATATATATATATATATATATATATATATATATGTATATATATATATATATATACATATATATTTTACTAACTTTTGGCTTCTGAATCCAAAAATGACTGCAGTTTTTCTCTACCACGTCAACATTTTAAGATACAGGATACCCTCCTTTTGTCCCCAAAATCACATAAAATGTACATACAAAAGAAAATTAAGAAAAAGTTACCTGAATATACTGTTTATTTAGAGTTATTTTATTCATAAAAGGCTATATATTGTTACTGTAAGTCAAATTGTGTACAAGTAGTAAAGTTCTGCTATCAAACATACATATTAAGGTATTTTATCTTTTCAAATGATAAGCTAGGAAATGCCAAAATGGGATATTTGAAACAGTCTCCTTCAGTTGGCAAAGCTTTAACAAATTGCCTCATGAGACCCAGTTTTATGTGCAGAGGTGGGTGGGAATATAATGTTCTTCCTGTCAACAAATGGCTCAGGTAGAATGTTTGGATCACCAGGCTTGAGGTCAGATCTTGGAGGTCAATTCAACTCCACCCAATGCTTCTCACAAGCTCTGCTGTCCCACATACACAGAAAACAGGGATACTTGGTGTATCTGTGTTGCTGACCAAGAAGGAAGCAGACATTTTAAGGTCAACACAGATGATCCAATTGTGCTTGTGATATTGCAACAGATCAATGACTTTCTTGATGTCTTCATATTCTTCATGGAAACAAACCGAATGGCCAGTTGGGACTGCACCAAATAAATTGCCATTGTGGAGGAGGACACACGTCAAGCCCCGCTTTGAGCTATCAATGAACAGTCACCATTCATTTACATCCTAGATTGGAATTACCAATTCCTCCATTAAACCATGTATGTTATGGCAATACACAAAGCTACTGTCACTTCAAAATTACCGCAGAAATGCACTTTCTCTTGATCAAAAGCAGGATGCCTTCGCTCCTTTTTCAAGCAAGTTTTTCTTGTGCAGTCTTGATGCTAGGAGTTCTGAAGCCTTTTTGGATAGTCCCAAATCTCATGCCAAATCATTCAATTAATGCTGTTCAAATCCTTTATGAACAGAGTCATCTTCAATTTCAAAATCTTCATCATTGCTGTTTTTCAAAAGAGGGTAGTTCAGTGAAAACTGGCACTGGGATTCCAGCTGAATGAGGCACTGGTGTATAGCTGATGGTAGACTAGGATATTCTATTTTACATTTATTTTTCTTGTTATATGCTGACTTTTCACTATACAAAAGTAACAGTCACTTGAATAATCTCTGGGCTCTCGCCAAACCATAGGTATACCAACTGGCAATTTATCATGTGTTCCCTTCAGCCACATCCATAAACTCTTGACACACTGCTTGCACACCTTGTGAGGGGCCCAAGACTTATCTTGATCACCAAGTTTTACTTTAAAATATGCAGAATAGGCTTGCCTGGCAAATGCGCTGATGTTTGTCCTTTGGGAATGGTGAAACTGCCACAGGTAGAAGAAAACAAATTAGGGTTGTTTAGGCAGTTAGGACGAGAAATAGCAGAGGTGACATGACTTGAAGGAAAGGAAATAAGTACGTATGTGAACAAAAAAATAAATTCTCCTAACTCCTTGTATACAGACAAGAACTCGTACTACACTTTGGAATACAATTCACTATATAGAGCTGCACACAACCTCTCACCACACTATCTCATGTGTAACTGAATAGCCTAGACAAGTATGAACCTATCGCTGGTCTCCAAGGTCGTCCCCCAGCCCTCCCCACTCAAGGGAGGTTTGCTCTCAACCAATAGGAGAGCACTAGTGCTTGCCTCAATCCAGGCTCGATCCAGCCTAGAGTGGTCACATTAAGATAAGCTGTACAGAAAAACTTGATGTGATAGAAGAAAACTAACTGCAGTTTTGAAATCAGCATGCCTATTTAAGTCTAAAACAGCTGAATACTGAACTCAACAAGAATTATGTTAAAAATTGTTCCCCTGTGTTATCTTTCCCAATTTAATTTACTTCTCTTGGGTTCTAGTTGTCTTACCTCTAAAACTGGCAGAACAATATCAACCTACTATAATTGTCCTGAGGATGGACTAATATAAGGTCATGAAATCACTCTATAAATTTGAAAGTGATGTGGAAATAGTAGCTGATTGTATTTGTTTCTTTCACAATAAGTTCTATAATGCTTGTATCTTCATATGCTCCTATTCAAAAGACCAAGTATTTAGTCCCTCATTTTGGTCTCTTTTCATATAAAATTAGATTCACCCCTATGATTATTTGGAAGCCTTTTAGACATCATTGCAAGTTCAACTGCATCTTTCTTAAGTTGCAACAGTATAATTACAGACAATTTTCAGTTGCAGAGAAACCAAATTGTTATTTAAAAGAAAAAGTCACATTCCCTGTTTCTTTCCTAATATATATTTTTAATATTCATTGGTTAGGTAATGCATTTTGAAAGTCATTTGAAAATGCTACTTCAAAGTCACTTAAAAAGGCATAGGAAGGGGAGAAGGAAGTGATGATATATGTAGATTTTATAAACCAATGTATAAATATGTGAACATTAACATAATTTCAGAATTGCTTCTCCATTTCTATTTTGTATTTAATTACTTCATTTATATGCATCTGGAATTACGTTATTTTTAACATATTTAGGATTACATTAGTTGATGGGTATGTTACTTGTTTTATATTTATAATTAGTGAATTTTGGAGAATTTTCTTATTAAATAAGGTACAGTTGACATCCAATATTTTGTCTTGTTTTTTAATCCTGAATTAGCATATACAGCTCTGGAAAAACATGGCAAATATAGTTGAAAATTAATTTAGCAAAATATTGAAATTTCAGCATCATATTCCAAAAACAGTTAAATAAAAAAGGTTGTAAAACTGAGAACAGCATCTCATCCTACCTGTGAGGAGACTAGTTTATATTCTTTGACTACCAGATAACTACATTTAAAAAAAAAAAAACCTACACAGTCCTTAGGACAATGCCAGTAAAAGCATATATCTCACAGTTTCCTGTTTGTGATCATGGCAGAGACTGTTAGTAATCCTCTGCATTCCCAACTTTCTTACAATCAGGCCATATGATGGGATCCCCCCAAAATGAAGTGAACAGAAGTCCTGTCTTAAGATCTGGGTAGTTGAAAATGTTATTTCTTGCTCTATCCTCTCAAATATAGCACAATATTTTATAGATGCAGCAGTAAATAGGATGAACTGATAGGAACAGACAGGATAAAAATAGCCAACATCAAAGAAGAAATCAACATGTAATTGACCAAATAGTGTATGTAAGCAATGGATGTCTCCCTTTCAGGAGGCAGAGCTTTGGATATGAATCCCCTGTCTCCTCTACTTGCTTCATGTAATTAAAACTTCCCAGAGACAACCACATCTCATTTTTCAATAGAGCACCCCAAGTGGCAAACACCTGAGTTTGGTAACACTGCAGGCCATTTCCATTTTCAGGTCTGGCCTGCAACACCCACCATACAATCCTTTGGTTTTCTCTTGCCCTCCTGTTTATAGCAGTCTTGTAACTGCATGGTTCCATTTGGTATCAGTACAAGACAGCAGGCTACCTAAACCTATTGTACTATGTATGAGCCAGAAAGAATCATTATTATGTTAAACCACTTTCATTTGGTGTTGCCAGTTGATGGTTATAGCAATAGTTCTAGAACTGAAGAGATTTAGGAGATTCCTATTGAAGGAAGATAGTTGAAGAAGGACAGTATCCTTAAGAAAGCAAGACAATCCAAAAGCAAACTTAGGAAACAGAATGAGAAACCAGCTCCCAGAGATGATGAGAAGACATAAAGCACTTAACTCATCCCTCAAATGATTTGAATAGATGCTGGCTTTCTTATGGTGGTTGATGTTGCATTTCTTCAATTTGATTCTTAGATCTTCACTATTTTTGTATTTCAAATCTCAAATTTTATCATTCTCTTCTTCTACTTCATTTGCATTCCTTCTGTCCTATCTTATTTTCATTTAAAATTTTACTTTTTCCCTGTCTTAGCCTGGTTTTCATTCTTCACTCTTAGTATTTGTTCTCCCTCTATCCTCTCAAAATCACTTTTCTTTCCTCTCAACATCTCATAAGCTTTCTTTTTTTCTTTTTTCCTTCTTATTTCTATCCCACCAATTAATCTTTGCTCATTTGTTGTTGATATTTCTGATTGGATGTTCTTCTACAATTTGGTTGCTATTGTGTTTACTATTGGTAAATATTTTTTTTAAACCTCACTCTATACTCTTCCCTTTTCTTACTCCATTTAGCCATCTTCCTCCCCTTTTTAAAATATGATGTAAATTCTATTTATTTATTTTTTCACCTTGTTTCTATTTCCTACTCTTATTATTTCTTCTCCCTCTACCCTCTCAAAATTATTTTTCTTTCAGCTAGTCATCTCATATTCATTTTTACTGTCTTATAATAGTATTAATCTCTTTACGTATTTATTAATATTTGTTTATTTGCTGTTGATAGTGTGGTTGTGGATGGGTGTTATTACTGTTAGTGTGGGTTTTGTTTCCTTAGTTGTTTAGTTTTATTCTGGCAGCAACTGTACAACAGCATAGAAGATATAGTGGGTATGAGACTCTCAGACAGCCAGCCAGAGAGAAGAACACAACAAAGATTGACCCAACAACAACCAAAATGCAATTACAACAAGAGAGCCCACATACATGGTTAAATGGCATCCCAAGAGATCAAGCAGACTGTACCACTGAATCCCACAGGTCTTCTACCACAGAAATTCACACCATGAAGACAGGAAGTCAAAGCAGATCAATCTAATACACAGAAACAAACAAGAAGAGTCACAGAAATAGAGAGACAAAGAAACAAACCCCCAATCAAAAGGAAAGGAGGAATCCCCAGAAAGAGTGCTACATGAAATAGAGACAAGCAATTTGTCAGACATTGAGTTCAAAATAATTGTTATAAAAATGCTCAAAGCACACTGAGAACTACCAGGACCTCTATGGAAGCTACAAGAAACTTACTGGGAACTACATTAGCATGAATAAGGACATAGAAACTATCAATAAGAGCCAGAGGGAAATGAATAATACAATATCTGAAATGAAGAATACACTAGAAGGAATTAAAGCAGGCCAGATGAAGCAGAGGATCAAATGAGCGAACTGGAGGACAAGGTAGGAAAAAACTCCCAGACAGCAACAAAATGAAAAAAGACCCAAAAAGAATGAAGAGAATTTAAGGGAGCTGTAGGACATCATGAAACATAATAATATTCATATTATGGGGCTACCAGAAGGAGAATTAGAGGAACAAGGAATAGAAAACCTGTTTGAAAAAGTAATAATAGAAAACTACCCTAACTTGATGAGAGAAAATGAAATGCAAGTCCAGAAAGCACAGAGGATCCCAATGAAGATGAACCCAGAGAGGCCCACTTCAAGACACATCATAATTAAAATGGGAAAATGTAAAGACAAATGGAGAATCTTAAAGTCAGCAAGGAAGAAACAGCTAGTAACACACAAGGGAACTCTGATAAAGCTATCAGCTGATTTCTCAACAGAAACACTATAGGCCAGAAGGGAACGGCAAGAAATCAAGTAATGGAAAACTAAGGCCTGCAACCAAGACTACACTACACTCTAAGGCTCTCACTTAAAATGAAAGGTAAAATAAGGAGTTTCCCAGACAAAAAAGGCTAAAAGAACACATCGCCATGAAACCAGCATTGTGAGAGGTGCTAAAAAGAGTACTTTAAGAATATGAAGAAAAAGAGAGGGGTGGAGGAATTCAGGTACAAAGGGGAAAAATGACATTGAATAAATACCTATCAATAATAACCTATGTAAATGGATTGAATGCTCCAATCAAAAGACATAGATAGGAAAACATGCCTTGTATATATGCTATCCACAAGAGACCCACCTCAGAACAAAAGATCTACACAGACTTGAAGTGAAGAGGTGGAAAAAAATTTTTCAAACAAATGGACATGAAAAAAAAAAAAGCTGAGGTAGTAGTACTTATATCAGACAAAATAAATTTCACAACAAAGGCCATAAAAAGAGACAAAGAATTTTATTTCATAATACTTAAGGGAACAATCCCTCAAGAAGATATAACTCTCATAAACATATATGCACCCAAGATAGCAGCACCCAAATATATAAGGAAAATCTTGGAGGACTTCAAGAAGGATATCGACAGAAACACACTCATAGTAGGGGATTTTAACACCCTCTGTTGACAATGAATAGATCTTCCAAGCAAAGAATTAAGAAGGATATTATGGCATTGAACAATACTCTAGATCAAAGGGACTTAATTGTTATTTACAAAACATTTTACCCCCAAAAAGCAAAGTATACATTTTTTTCAAATGCACATGGAGCATTTCCAAAGACAGACCACATGGTAGGACACATGTCATGCCTCAGCAAATTAGGGAAGTTGAAATCATATCAGGCATTCTCTCAGATCACAGTGGCTTGAAACTAAAAAGCAACCTTAAGGAAAAACTCAAAAACATTCAAATACATGGAGGCTGAAAAACATGCTATTAAATAATGAATGAGTTAACAATGATATTGAGGAAGAAATCAAAATGTATGGAAACAAATGAAAATGAAGACACAGCAGCCCAAAACCTATGGGATACAGTGAAGGTAGTCCTGAACTGGAATTTCATAGCAATATAGGCCTACCTAAAAAAATATAGAAAAACCTCAAATAAATAACCTAACCCTACATCTATAAGAACTAGAGTAACAAGAAGAAACAAAGCCCAGAGAGAGTAGAAGGAAGGAAATAATCAAGTCCAGAGCAGAATTAAATGACAGAGACTGAAAAAACAACTCAAAGGATCAATAAATCAAGGAGCTGGTTCTTTGAAAAGATAAACAAAAGTGACAGGTTTTTAACGGGACTCATCAAGAAGAAAAGAGAGGACCCAGATAAATAAAGTCAGAAACTAAAGAGGACTCAACTGACAATTTAAGTTATATTTCAAAAGCTTCAGTTTTCTTTCTTTGTTTTCAGTTGTTTCTGATAATTAACTTTATTCTTCACTGAACAAGAAATATAGAATTAATTTACCATTGAGTCAGTTCATTTTTGATCAAAATTCCCATTCCCAAGCTGGATGATAAATGCACAGCTGCTATTAATTCAGGCTATTGTAGAGCATGTGACACTTACGGGTGGGAATGGGGTAGAGTAATGCATCCTGTGGTCAATTCATTAAAGAAATAGTTCATTATTTATTCATATTAACCAATTTAACTCACGTTTGTTAAATAATTGGCATCTACATGTGATTTTGTTTTTATACATTTTTACTTTACAAAACTAGGAGTAGGATTTCTTTCAGAATTACATGGCACATTTTTGTTTGCTGAAGAATGTTTTAAATTTTTCTGGGCCTGACACTTTTCTATGGCATGTTGTACTGGAGAAATTTAGGTTTTACAGTATCGAAGACATGCTTGTCCAAAACTCTTGTCATCACATTTCAAAACTGGAAATATATGTTCAAAAACATATCAAACATTTGACAAGAGCTGGACATCTCCAACTGAGTCTAAGTAACTTCTTCCTAATTCTCCCTTAGCTATGGTGTTCTACTGTGTTTTAAACAGTAAGCTCATGGATGACTGGGCTAAAATGTCTAGTTCAAATCCTCAGCCTGTCACTCAAATACTTCCATATTTTTGTATTTTCATATCTTTTTATTATTAGTCTGAACAGACACTACCTTGCTTCTTTTTTTTCAATCTTATTGTCTTGTGACCCATCCTCCAAAACTCCATTGTCATATCTTGCTTGAAGGCCTTTGCCCATGCTTCTCTACATAGAATATTGCCTTATACTTAAAAAACAAATTTTCTCTAAAATATTACTGTCTCTATTATTTAGACTCTTATTCCTTTATTTCTCCATTTATCTCGCATTTATTTTTCATATTTAATTGTTTTAAGCATTATTTTAAACATAGTAGTCAAATGAAGAGAGATAGAAAAAATATATCTATAGACTAGTGTCTGTAATAGAGTCTTAGGAAATGGGTACCAACAGGTTTTTCTTTCCACCAAGAAGTTGAGTCTATTTTCCTTTTACTTAAATCTGGACTGGCTTTATGACTTGCTTTGACTAACAAAATAAGGTGGAAGTGGCAAGCTCAGACTACTAAGTTGAGACTCAAAGAAGACTGGCATCTTTTGCTTCCTTCCTCTTAAAGCCAGATACTTTGTAAGAAAATGAACCACTGGGCCACCATATTGTGAAGAAGCCAAGGTCAGTAGTGTGGAGAGATCACATGGATTAACACACACAGGGACACCTTCTTAGAATTCCAAGGCCATCCTATTATTATTGGTAGTTAACTAATTATTAATGAAGAAAGGGAAGCAAAGGGAATTATATTCAGTTTAATAAACTGGGGAGCATTAGTCTATTTGCTTCTCTAGGAAACTTTTGTTTCATCAGGAAGCTATAGCTTCACACCCCAGGGGATTAGCGCATTGCTTCACCAAGGGAAGTAACATGCCTCCCTTTACCTCTCTGAATTATTGATTGGGAGGCTCAGGGGGAGGTGCTTGACTCTAGAGGCCTGTCAGTCTAATTAGGGGGTGAACCTTATTCAGAGTCTGCAAGAGCTTGGGAGGTTAATTGGTTCTTTTGAAAAAGTACCGGGTCCTTCCCAAACTCAAACTCTCTCTCTGTCTCTATCACTGTCTCTCTGTTTCTCTACCTCTCTGTTTTTCTCCCTCCCCCACTTGGGTAACCCCAACTTGCCCTGTGTGATTATGTTTTTTCTTACCCAGGAGCATATAGCTCTAGCAGTTCACTGGGACCTGTAGTAGATTGTGTGGACTCCAAAGGACTGAGCTTTAACATGAAGCAGAAACTCTGGACACTGGCTTTTGCTTTGGCTTGCTGAGAACACAGTAGGACTTTTTCCATATGGGCATGAACAGAGATGGGAAATTGGAAACCTGGGGGCAAATTTACACATGAATAAACCATTTTGGCACACCACAATCTCCTATTCATGGGTCCTTGGAATACTTTCCTTACAATCCCATGGAAGAGCTTAATCTCTACCAACAACGATCCCAGCCGTGAACTAACTACTGGTGAATTGAGTAGCTTTAGCCAGTGACATGAGGTACAAAAGAACCTTTTGGTGAAGTTCAGCCAACCCATACAATTCTAAAATGTGTTAAATTGTAGTTGTTTTAAGCCACAGCATTTAGAAATGGTTTATTCCTTTATTCCTCAGTATTAGATAACTAAAAGTTAACGGAAATAATATTTTCTACCTTGTAAATCTATCGTGAAAGTTAAAATAATTTGATAGTAACACTCTTAACACAGTGTGTGATTGAACTAAGGCCCCAATAAGTGTTTGCAATTATAAATATTATTTCTATACTCAAGAGATAAGTAAATCTCAAAAATGCCTGATAGGAAGAAAGTTGCTAGAAAATCATCACTCCAGGTGAAGCTCAAGATTAAGCATTCCTTTTATCTTTCAATGCTGAAAAATAACCTTGTATGCTTTCTCTGAAGACTCTATATGGCTTCCCCTTGTTTTTCCTTTTGATTTGCCATTAGGAAATTTCATAATCAAATTTATAGTTAGCTATTGCAAATGTGCAGAATCTTAAGGACTGTTTATTATTATTATTATATATATATATATATATTTTTTACTTTGGAAGGAGTTTGCAACTCATATAAAGCAAGAAATGTGAATGATTGAACTTTAAGTCAGTTTTGGTTTTGATCTGTCTAAACTGTTTCTTTGGCAAGCAGTGTGCAAATATGAGCTAAAAGTTAAAATATGTTTATACAAGATAAGCAAATGAAGCCTTTTGGTTTATTGGATAATGTAAATTTGTAAAATGTTATATGCAGTCTTCTTACTGAAATCATATTGCTAATTATATCTCTAAAGATTGTCTTCTAATGTGTCATTACCTGGTAAAATATATTATTTAAATATATTTGATGTCCATTTTAATCGAGTAGTAAATAAAAGATGTAATATTATTTTTAACATATTTTTTGTTACTTAATTTCCAAGAGAAATATATTTACTCATTTAATTTGAAATTTCTTTATTTATTATATTGCATTATGCTTTTTTTTTTTGAAGGAATTAAGCTGTAATTCCCAAATTAGTAATTGGTGCCTAATAGATAATCATTGTTTCATTGACTATTTATATTGACTTAGGGAGTACTTACCTAGAATCCTGCAACATCATGAGATCACTTACTAGCTTTGATTTCCTGTTTTCTAAAATATTTTGTTTCCTGTTCTTGCTTTACTATTTATATTTGTAATTTTCTGCATGTGAAATGGAAGTGGGTTAGACTAGATGATTTTTATGTTTTCTTCAGCTTTATATCAACACAACTTCTCCTGGGTCATGATCTTCATTGTTAGCTCAACAATATTTGTGAGGCTGGTAATGATGACATTTTTCTTGTAAAGACTTTGTGTTTATGTGTTTCAGCAACAGGAAGGAAATAAGGAGAGGCCTTTTGTGATGATTTTGCCTTTTAATCTCTGGCTATTTTCCCCCATGACATAACTGCACTCATGTTTTCTCCTTTTGTCTGCATCTTTCCTCTGGGGATACAAGGATAAAATTTTCTGCCATTGTGAATTTTCTGCTCCTCTGATATCATCACAATACATAAAGGAAAAGCCAGCTTAGAAAGATGAAACAATTTATTAAATGTAAGTCAGCACGCAAGGGCCATGAGGATGTTGGAGCAACTCTGTTTCTTAATATGTTTTCTGGAAACCAAGGAGCTGATGAATAAGGAAGCATGACACTACTAGTAAAAACAAGAAATGATTCAGACATTATGCTCCTAGGACTTTCTCCAGAGACATTGGTAAGAGATTATTATGCAAATATTAGAGCATATATTGTGTTGGGGTCTCATTCGTTATCATCTTCAGGTAAACTTATTTCTGAATTAGTTCTCTTGTACAGGTATTTACAAGTCTTACAAAAATCCAGACCCTTTCCTTATAGAGAAATGGTTATATGGACTTTAGAAGGAAATTGCCAAACATAAATCACCTCAGAATATGCCTGAATATATGTTTCTCATAGAAGAAGGGATCTTTTCAGGAAACATGTCTAGACAACCAAGACAAACAGGAAAAGTGTGACAACAGTTACCTATCAACTTGATAGCCGATCAGGACCCCCTTAAGTTGAACCATAAATATGAGGAAACTATTTTTCTTATGCAGATTGAATAATTATGTGTTCTGCTAGCTAAAAAGAACTTCAAAGGCTACTGATAACTTTTAAATGTAATACATTTGTCAGAGAGTCTCAAATTTTAGTGTGCATAGTAATTACCTGATGATATCTGTTCTCTGAATAGGGTTCAACCTTCTTTGAAGTAGCTTAGACTTGAGTCGTGAGAAAAATGATTTCTATGTGGAAATATAATTAAGAAACAATAATCAGTTAGGTTAAACCACAATTTTGAATGTAGTATGTTAGAACAGGAAACTTCTTAATAAGTTATTATGAAAACACACACGTGCATACATATACACATAAACAAACAATCATTAGTAGAACAGTAAATTTCAGGCCTTTAAATATGAGTAAAATTTTGGAACTATTAATGACAAAAGATAAAGACATATTATGTTTTAAGAGCAGTGCCATGTGATAAAAAATATAATGTAAACTATATATGCCATTTAAAATTGTTAGTATTCACATCAAAAATATAAATAGAAAAATTAATTTACAATTATGTTTTGTTTTATTTTTTGAGGAACTAAATACATTTTGGAAATTAAATAAGTGAAGTGTAACATAAGACAAAGGCTGCTGGATCCCAAATATTTATTGTCAATAGTTCCAGAAGAGGTATTCACGCTGAACCGGAAACAGCACTGCCCTCCAATAGACCTGTCTGTACTGGGTGGTGGCTTCCTTGGGATTCCTGGTGAGGCTCTGTAACCAGCTCTACACCATTTGCACCTTGGTGCTCACTGAGCAGTGTTGCTAAAGTGAAAAGCAATTTGATTGCAAATGGGTGTCTTTGATCTAGGCATTTTTTTGTGGCAGTCCATCCAGCATTTGTATTGATCCACTGCTGCTATCTTTAGTTTAGCCATGGCATATCAATCTTTATGGCGCATCTCTAATCATCAGCTCATGAGCCTTTTTTCTTTGTACCTTTTCTTTGCACCTTTGGTCACTTAGAATGATGATGGTCTACCCCTTTGAGTTATGCTTAAGGCCCAAGTTCTTTTGCAGTGAATCATTAGGACTGCTGCAAATCTTCTGGTGGCTATAGTAGAACCGCCCCTCTTTGGGAAGTACCCAGAATGATTTTCTGGTATCCCACCAGACTGTGTCTTAAACCAAGTCACCCTAAACATATTGAGAATGAAGAAAATTCATCTAGTCATTTTAAATGGTGTCATAAATGGGCAAATGGAAACAATTTTTTTATATACAGACAAAACTAATTTTTAAAAAATAGATTGAATTATCATATAAACTTTCTGCAAATTATTAAAGTTCATTACATAGAGGTAATAGGACTAACAGATTAGATTTTACTTTGCCGGTAAGCTTTAAATCCAAATACTATCACAATGCATTGGGAAGTTGATGCTTTTTATAAAAAAATGACACATACCAATACTCTCAATGTAGACATCAATTTTATCTTATCCATAATCTAATGTAGCATAACTTGGAGCTAAATAAAGGTCAAAGGGTCCACTCACCACTAATTATTTTAATGCATGGCTTTCATTGGTGTCATTTTCCACTTTTTCATTCTTATTTCTTTGCTACTTACAATTTCCTGTATATAGAAACCATACTGCTGCAAATTTAGTTCCAGCTGCCCTTTGGGTTGTGTTTAGATTTAGGGATGAGAAGAAACATAGTATACAAATTATCTGGAATATGAATCTTGAAAATTGTGGGTGCAGGAATAGGAAACACGTGTTTTACCATATATTTGGTTTGAGTTTTCAGGCTGAGGTTGAATCCTCCTTGAGAGTAATGTTTTATTGGCAGCACTTTCACATCATTTGGAGAGTGAGATCGACTCAAAGTGATGTCAGCCAAGTACCTGTGTCAGGAGGATTTTATATGATAATTTTGTTTTCTTCATTCAATCCTTGAGAAACTTAAGTGTGTGTCGGAGGGGCAGGAAGAGAAAGAGACAGGGAAAGAGAGACTTAGATATTTTGGAGTGGATGTTGGATTGGTCTCCTTGACATCATTATTTAATTGCTTATTTGAGAACTTTTACACATAAATAATAGTGATAAACTAAAAAGCAATTACTGGGGTACAAAAATTAAATTTTATTTAATCTTAATTTATATTACCCAGTTAGTGACTCAGACAATTTCATTTATATTTTCTGCATCTTGTATGACTTTATTGCTTTAATCAGAAGTTATTCATTATATGTGTGTGTGTGTGTGTGTGTGTAATTTACACATGAATTAATTAAGATAATTTAGGCCTTTATGGCTTCAGAAAATCAATTTGTCAGTATAAAATTTGGATATATTTTCAGCCCTAAGATTATTTTAAAATAATTCTTACTGCACTATATATTACCTATGTATATCATATTAATTTTTTCAGTCCATGAGATTGAAATATGTTTTCATTTATTTCTCTTTAATTTCTTTCATTAGTATCTTAGAGTTTTCAGCATCCAGATCTTTTACCTCCTCGGTGAAATTTATTCCTAGGTACTTTATTCTTTTTGATATAATATAAATGGGATTATATTATTTATTTCTCTTTCTGATAGTTTATTAGTATATAGAAATGCCACAGATTTCTATATTTTGATGCTGTATCATCTGAATTTACTGAATTTATTTATTAATTATAACATTTTTTCTTTTTTGGCGGAGTCTTTAGAGTTTTCTATATATAGTATTATGTCACCTGCAAATAGTGAGTTTTACTTTTTTCTTTTCAATATGGATATTTTTAAATTTATTTTTCTTGCCTAATTGCTGTGATTAGTACTTCCAACACTTTGATGAATAAAAGTGGCAAGGGTGGGCATCATTGTCTCTTTTTTATCCTAGAGGACATGCTTTCAGCATTTCACTACTGACTATGATGTTAGCTGTGGGTTTGTCATATATGGCCTTTATTATGTTAAGGTATATTTCCTCTATACCCATTTTGTTGAGA
The DNA here is from genome assembly GCF_987537825.1 of Furipterus horrens. Taxonomy (NCBI): domain Eukaryota; kingdom Metazoa; phylum Chordata; class Mammalia; order Chiroptera; family Furipteridae; genus Furipterus; species Furipterus horrens. The sequence goes on along the minus strand of NW_028327172.1, from coordinate 28,669,654 downwards.
CACTTTTTTTCATAAATGGATATCGAGTTTTATTAAATGCCTTTTCTGCATTTATTAAGTTGGTCATATGATTTTTATTCTTCCTTTTATTAATGTGGTATATCACATTGATTCATTTGTGAATGTTGAATCATCTTCACATGTATAGAATAAAGCCCACTTGATCTGGGTTTATAATCTTTCTAATATATAGTTGAATTTGGTTTGTTAATATTCTTTTGAGGATTTTTACATCTGTGTTCATCAAGGAGACTGGCCTATAATATCTTTTCTTGTGGTGTCCTTGTCTCAGTTTGTTATCAAGGTGATGCTGACTTTGTAGAATGCATTTAGAAAAGTTTCTTCCTCTTCATTTTTTTTTGGAAGAGTTTGGGAAAACTAAATATAAAGTCTTCTTAGAATGTTTGAAATATTTTACCAGTGAAGCTGTCTGGTCCTAGATTTTCCAATATTCTTTAACTGCTCCCTATGGATTATAAGACGTGGTATGGGTGATGATAAACAATGCAAACATTTGTAAGTGTAAGAATGTTGAAGGAAAACAGGAGCAAAAGTGAGAAAAACATACAAAACTAAATAGAAAGAGCAGAAACCAAAGCTTATAATCTAATTTTTATACTTTTTTTACACTTTTAGCTTTTCGATATCTAGAATATAGAACACAGTTTTCTGAGAAAGATTGGAATAAAATAGAATGTAGCATCTGAGAATGGGAACAACTTTTGATTTCCATTGAAGAGGGTACATATAGTTAGGAAATAAAATTGCTTCAGAATTTTAAAAAAAATATGAGAAAACTTTATGATAGTTTTTGAAGAAGCATATATAAAAGTGAAGACGGAAACATTTTATTTTTGATAATGTTATTTGGTTTCAAAATTGTTAAAGCAATTATTTTTTGCTATGAACAATAAAACTGGTAAATGATCCAGAAGATCTAATAAAGAGAAATATTCCATATTTAACAAACATAGCAAATATCCAATTACCTCAGTTAGGGTACTTTCTAGACAATAGAATAATATCAGAAAATAGAGAAAAATATAGGAAAAAATTATGGGAAGATAGAGTCATGAAATAAATATAAGGTGTCCAACAAAGTGTTTTACAAGGCTAAGGATGTTTGTCCTTTTTATTTAGTTGAGTATCCTAAGTGTCCAGAACAATACCTGGCATTTAATAGGCATTCAGTAGACACTTGTTGAATTATCAATAAGTAGTGAGGAGCAGCTCCCGTGGCCTGCCTGATACTAGCCGGGAGATGAAACTCAGGACCACAAAAGCAGTACAAAAATAGGACCCAACTATGAACCCAGATAATGAAAAACCAGAGTTAATGTGAATTGAACAAAACTAGACCATTGGAGACAACTCTTTGTGTTGTTCTTAGTTGATTCCCATTATTTAAGCTAATATTTTCCTTATCACAGTCATGGAACTTTCTTGAACCACAACATCAAGTTCAGTTATACCTGGTATAGTTCTGTATAATAGCCTGAATGGAGGAGGATTGGACATAGTGTGGAAATACTAGTTTTTATAGGATTTTATCCCGCCTTACTATTTCCACGTATGCACCCACATCTCTTCCTGTACCATTGTTCAGAGAGAAAGAAAACCCATTTGCTGTATTTTGCTTTGAAATGTTAGGTTTGTGGCATCCCACAGGCAGTGACATATTTAGGAAGGTTTGCTTAGACTCAGGTGTTTGCTAGCATCCTTTCTGCAAGTAAATAGGCGCAGGACCAGCAACTTGCCACTATGACATTGCTGAGATGTCTGTTTAGAAAGGTTACAAAATCTACAAATTACAATTCTCTCGAGTGGCCAGGAAAGCTGTTCTTGAGGGACAGAGACCTGCAGTCAGGTCACCAAGAAAACCCCAAAAGACGAGCTTAAATTCCAAACGGTAGGCACTGTGACAGCTTGGGGTTGATATTTGGCAACCTTTAAGCGTAGCCCTTCCATTGGTCCCCGGCTTTCCTGTGGGATGATGTGATACTACATGACAGTATTTAAAACTTTTGAGAAGGAAGCAATATGCTGAATCATGATGCTTGGAAAACATTAGAGGTGATTAATGCACTCCTCAAGAGTTATCTTTAGTCACCTTCAGAAGGCCCAGTGACAGCGTAATTAACAAGATGTGGGTCTATGTAACAGTGGCACAGCACCAAACTGTCTCCACTGGAGTGCAGGCTCGTTATGGGAGGAATTTCTGTCTCTTCTGTTCCATATTTTATCCTTGTCTCTCAGAATAGTGTCGAAACAGAAGATGCACCTGTTGAAAGATAAAGGACTGTGTTGATGCAACTCTCTAACACATGAGGGGAAAGACTGCAGGCGCCTGTGGTTGCTTTGCTCCTCCTGCCTGCAAGTTTCCTACTCTCTGCGGACTGCACTGATCACTGAACTCAGGGTGTGCCTCCATGAGATGTGGAGAGGGATCGTGCCAGCTGGAAACCCAGGCCCAGCCATTTGTAGTCTGTCATTGATTGTTCCGTCCATTCTCCCTTTTGCAGTCAGGTAAACATATTTATAATTCTTTTCATTGATTACTCATGATATTGAACTTTTATTTGGTGAGTGCAGAATTTATCATTGCACCCTCAGTACTTAGCATAATGCCTAAAGCTGGAGTACTCAATAAATATACTTTGGAAGACTAATCATTGTCATTTCTTTATGACAATACATAAATTGGGCCAGTATTACTTGAAAATGCAGTGTTTACAGACTAAATTTTGTGCCAGATGTTAAAGGCTGTATATCAAAATGTGAGACTTGATCTGAACTCCCTGGAGACAATCGGCATGGGAAACCAGATGTTGTTACTACAATCACATAAGTCAAAATTTGAGGCTCTGTATATGAATACTTCACAATGAGTGACAGAGAAAAAGAACTATAGAAATTAAAAGAACTGAGGTGAATATTGGGCTACAGAGGACAGAGAACACATGATTTTGAAGGAGAGAATTTGAACTGTTCTTCAGAGAGCGGGTGAATGTACACATAGTGGAAGACAAAAAATTGCATTAGAAACCAATAGGTCACACCAGTGTCATGTTTCCTCTAGTTCATTGTGTCCCAGGCACGTTCTTTCTTTCACTTCCTCACCTGAGGGCCTTTTATTGCTTTTTGTTGTTGTTGTTTCAAGAAAACACCTTCCTGCCTTTCCCACTATTCTTTTCCCACAGTTATCTTTCAGGTCTCAGTTGAAATTATTTTTTATTGTGGAAAACTTTCTGTTGCTCTCTACCCTATACTCAGTTAATCAGTGACTTTTCCTTGATTAAGCCAGCTTCTCATGTAACTCACTTTCATAGCATTTCAGGGCTCTTCCTTAGTAATATTTACTGTGATATTAATAAAAATAATTAAACAAAATAATTAACTTCAAGCTCACTCTAAGAAAACTTTCCAATAACTATTTTAATATTTGAATAAAGGACACTCATTAAATTCTTACTAAATTATTGCATGATTAAAGGTGAACACTCTAGAGTACAGGTCTGAAGATGCCAGGTTTGATTGATCTGAAGTCTATAAATTCTGGGATGACATTTGAAGCCTCCAGTTTTCACTATGGGAAGTCTTAGGCTTCCTGGGACCCATGGACAATTATGAAAATAAGAGTAGTGAATTCAAGAAGCCAACTAATATAGCGTGCTACAACTTATGGGAAAAAAGTAAACATAAAGAGGGAAAAACTTAGTGTACAAATTTAGATAGGGAAGGTGAAAGGCAGAGCCAGAGACACTCTAGCTTTCAAAAATGTTGCTCTCACAATTCCCATGCTCCCATGCTCTATACATTATTGATCATAAGAAACTTCAAGGCCATAGCTGCACTTTCATGATTCAGTGTACTTGTTCTTATTATTCATTCAGTTTGAAGTGTCTTTCCACCCCTATCCTTCAACGCTGGACTTACTGGTAAATACTGCACTGTTCCCTTTCGTTAACCTCATTCCCAATAATATGAGCTTTATAATAGAGTAACATGCTATGCTTTTGCTGTTGTACATCTGATATGTAAGATAGTGTCTGAGAAATTGAAAATGTCCCAAAATGCTTATGAAATGAGTGAATGGATGAACAAACTAGAAAATTACACTACTTCACTTCTAATACATGTTTTACTTTATTCATAAATGTCATCAAGATTATTGAACTATCATATTAAATCTAAAAGAATATCCATATTTATTTTTTTAAAAAGGATACATTTTGGACAGCTGTTTGTTTTAAAGATTAAAAGTTCCCCTGGAAATTTTAATGGGAAGTCCTGAATATGATCAAATAAATGTAATTATAATAATATATTCAAAATTTAAAAAGATAATTTGTGGAAACAATTTTTAAGTACAATAAAAATGCTTACGTTTTCTAATACAAAATTTATTTCTTTGATTATTTCAACAGTCAGTGAAACTATGAGACATAGAATTGGATAAAACATAATCTTAGCCTTAGAACCATATGTTTCTTCAAATTATGCAGTAATCCATTCTTAAGAATTTATCTTAAGGCATTAATCAGATAAAGGTAAAAGTCATATACTAGGGAATTTTATTATAGTGCTATTTATCATGTAAATTTGTGCAAAAAGCTTAAAAAGAATGCTCCAATAAATTATTCAATAATACATTGAAGATGTATTATTTAGACAATAAATATATATGTCACTGATGAAAATCTAAGTTTAACACTTATAAAAATAACTTTTGTGAGTTTATATCTTAGTAAAATATATGTGTTTATATATAAGACTAAAATGGTAAGCTGGAATATAAACTAATATGCTTATGTTAGTATGTTAGAGTTGGGATAAATGTTAAAGGTTTTGCATTTTTAAGATGTTTATGACTTAGTAAAGTGTTCTGAGTAATTTTTAATTTTGGGAAATGCCAGAAATCTTGGGCACCAAATCTAGGCTGTAGGGAGGCTGAGTCACCTGGGTGAATTGACGTTCACCAAAAAACTCTGCATAAGACGTGATGCATTAGTGGGCGCATTGTTGTGATGAAGCTGCCTATCACCAGTTCCCTGTAGCTGCAACCTTGTTAATTATCCAAATAGTTTCCGTGGAGGAATGTTCAAGCCTAACGCAAAATCATTGCTCTACTCAGTCATTTTTAATGCAATGGCCACACAGTACACATGCTCACACTACAATATCCATCAACCCCATTGCCTAGTACAGTGAGGTCATCACTGTTCATGCATGTACATTCCAGTCCATTTTCCTTAGTTACCAGGTTACACTGATGTCATGCAAACTATTCTTGTTGTATTAACAATGACTGGACTTTTTCCAGACAGACCATTTTATATCTATCTATACCTATTCATATCTATATAGATAGATGAATAGAGTTCATGTAAACTATTCCCCAAACAAAATGAGTGTGGATAGGCTAATAGACAAAAAAAAAAAAATGAATTTGAGAAATCAGTTTTAGTTAGGGCCAAGACTTCAGTATTATTTGTTATTAATTTGTAGACTCTCATACAATCAAGTTTGGCCACATTAACAAAAATACAATACTAATTTTATAACATGAAAGAGTAACTCCCTAGTTATTCCTAAAAAGGGAATAACAAGTTAAAATCAGTATTTTTACTCATTTACTTTTAAAGGATTTTCCAGTCATCCCATTCCCCTTGAGTATATTATAGAAAACAACTGAGTGAAAGGAAAGTAAGGGTTACATGAAATCAAACCCATAATATGTCTTTAGCAATACCTGGATCCTAACAGAATTTCAGTAAATGTTAGTTTATGGACTCTATTATCTATGCTTAATGGCATTAATGTTTCAAAGCTTTTTAGGTCTTATTCTGATCGAATAGCTTTGCATTTAAAATTGTTATATAAAGAAACTGAATATGAAAAACAGGAATTAGACTTTTACAAACAAAATCATAAGAATTATTGAAAGTAATAATTGAGTTTGTATGTTTGAGTAGCCAGTTCTGAAGCACAACTAAACTGTGTACAAATAACCATAAATATGGCCATAGTAAGTATATTTTTAATAACTGGTATTAGCTAAATCATAGAGTTCCATTAATGGAAAATATTTGTGATTTAATAGGAAATCAATACAATATTTCAACCATGAAACTTAGATTTTAATTAAAAACATGCCTGGGTAAAAAGTTAGTGTTTAGTATGCAGATCATTAAACATAACAGAGGAGATTAGAAACAACAACTTGCACAAAAGGAAAAAAGAGTTTTAAGTGATATAGTAAACAATAAAATATGTACTTCTGATTCTTGGAAAATGATAGGAATAGGAACACATTAAAAGTCTGATTATATGAGAAAATTCTCAGAGGAGATCAGTTCATAGAAAGCAGAATTTATGTGTTTTACACTTCACATGCATGTTTGTTCACTTTATCAAGGAAGGATATGAAATATTATTTCTGGTTACCAGGATGATTCAAGTATAACCCCTACTTTTGTATGAAGTGAACAATGTAGGAAAAATGAAACCTATATTCTATTATATTTTGCCACAAAGTAGGAACCTACTTTGGACAACCCTACCATCAAAAATAATGAAAAGATCAAAACAATGAAATAACATTTTTTATCTATATTTTATTGTATTTGTTATTCTTATTACAATTTGTTTTTATAATAGTCCATTCTACTCTTAACTCCAGCTTCTTCCCAGCCCCTCCAGACTTCAAACACACGCATGCAACACACACACACACACACACACACATTAAATATGTGCTAGATAGACTCAAAGCACTATGCCCTTCATTTAATTTATTGTGATAAACAATGGAGGAGTTATTGTTATTAAATTTCCCATGTTCAGTCACACAACTGGGTACTTTGGCTCTGGAATCCAAATTATTGTCTGACAACAGTCCATGTTCTTAAATATAAATTTTATAAATTATAAAATAATTATCCTCAGAGATACAAGAGAATATATTGCATTAATGAAAATGAATGGAATGCTCTAAGGTCAAATTTCTATAACAGGAAAAACTCTGGAAATTTAAATTATCTATCTGTCATCTATCTATCTTAAATTAAAAAACCAGAAGTGTTGTATAATTAGAATAAGGAAATATCCCAGAAAGTAGAATAAAAAGTCAAAAGAAAGAAAATAGAAGCAAAAAAAATACATATGTAAAAAATTGACTTACCTATCTGATAGTTTTCTGCATGTCAAAGTCCTAACCATATTCTTGCTCCCTCCCCAATTCCCCTTTTGGCCATATTCCCATTGACATTACCAAGGAGACCTCCAAGATAGCTTCTCTTATCTTTCACCCTGGTCTGCAAGGACAACCACCATTGAACTTCTCAACAAGTAGAAAGACACCAGAGCACATGGGGAAGAGTTGAGAAAACTATATGCAAGTATTATTCTAAAGGTTCAGACTGCCCACTTGGGATTGAAAGGAGATATTTTGCCCCAAATTGATGATAGTCAAACATAATCTGAATTAAAATTTGTCAGGACAGTTAGAGGCCAGATTGAAATGCAAAATTGAGTTTAAGTAAACTTGAAGATATATTCCAAGCTTGTTTTTCTTCATTTAAAAATTTCTCCTAACCAAGTTATGTTCAGAACATTTTTTATCTACTTCCACATTCAATAATATTCTTTATATTTATCAACTATCTGTTATCTATCTGTCTGTCTGTCTATTCACCCATCTGTCTCTATTGTTAACCTAAAAATAAAAGGCCAAAGTGAAAGGCAAGGAGCATTTGAGATCCAGAAGAATCAAAAAGCACTAATTCAAGCAGAAACTGAAACAATATGCTGATTAGGAGTTGAAGGCAAAATGTATTCATGAGAAAGAGAAGGGGAATAATTTATGAACAGAAAAGAGAAACTAGCTCTCATTCTGAAAATAATTCAATAGGAAGTATTATGATCCTCTAAGGGACTTATGGGTGTTAATAAGCTAAGGAAGAAATATCTGTAGGTGCAATAAGCTAATGTGGTGATGCTAATTTTAACGAATGTCTTTAATCTTCAGTAGCGATAATGTCTGCTTTCCCGCTGGCTTTGCAAACAGTGCTGCTTTGGGCCCAGTTCTCCTCAAACCTTCTGCAAAGGCTTGAGAAGTAAGTTATGCAAGGCAGAGTTCTTCTCAGATGCCAGCATGATTCCATGTAAAAGTGGCTTTGTTCATATTATTTCTTTACTTTATCTGTCTATCCATCCATTTATCTATCATATATTTATCAGAGACAGTAACTTTTATGTAATATGCAGAATATAACATCTCTTTGTGTATGAATTATTCTTGTGAATGACAATTTTTTTTCTTGTTATTCCAGCTTTTCAAAGATCCATTCCTCTTGAGTTAGGCTTTTCACATCTCACATTTTACATTCATGTTTTTGTATGCTAAGTGAAATAAGCCAGGCAATGAAAGACAAATACTGTAAGATCTCACTTATAACCAGAATCTAAGGAAAGAAATAAACTAATAAGCAAAATAGAATCAGAAGCACAACACAGGGAACAGACTGACAGCTGTAAGAGGGGAGGGGCGAGATGGGGACTGGTTGAAAGAAGGTGAAGGGACTAGAAAAAGAGAATATATGATGACCTATGAACATGAACAATGGTTTAGGGATTAACTGTGGAAAGGGGAGGGCAGAGAGGGGAAAACTGGGACAACTGTAATAGCATAGACAATAAAAAATAAAAATAAAAATAGGCCACTGTAAGAATAAATAAAAAATAAGAAAAATTCATGTTTTTGATTGCTTGTTCCAAAATGAATTGATTAAAAAAATAAATAACCTCAGTACTAATTTCCATAGTACAGTGAAATGCATGTTAAAGGTCATTTCCTATCTCCTGGTGTCCACTATATCTAGGATGTTACCTTCCTGCTTAAATTTTTCTCTGTATTTGAGAATGAGCGCAAATGATTTTTTCTTAGTGTTTATTGATCCTATTTTTAAATCCATTCTTTAGTTCTTATAGGGATCTGAAATATCCATTTTCATTTTTGCAACAATGGAGCTGAACATTATGCTTTCAGATTGATGTTAACAAATTTGACTTAATAAAGTCAAATGCCTTATCCTTTTTTGATAGCTCTTTAGAAAAATCATACCTCACATTTACATTAATCATGTCTTTTTTCAATTGACTACCCACAAAAAAAGTCAAGTGCCTCTTGAAATCCTCAATTTAAATTATATTGCTTTGATGGTAAATGAAGAGACTTACTAAAGATGAACAACCATCTGAAGACTATTTAGAGACAGAAATGACACTATATTTTCTATATTCTTTTAATATAACCAAGTAAGTGCTTAAAATATTAGTTTCCTTGTGATTGCATTTTTTAAAACTTCATATTGAAAGAAGAATTCAATAAAATATAGTTTAACTGCATCAATGAAATGGCTAAATTTTTAAAGATGTGAATATTTCAAAAATGTATCTGTTTTAACTTCTGAGTTTGTATCTACATAGTTCATCATAGGGCTGTTTCAGAAATATGCCTGAGTAAGTCAATGTTGATATTAAATATTCATTCAACATTTATTTAAAATATAGTATTTATTTCACCTTTAAAAGAAATTTAAGACCTTACTAAAAGTATAATAAATTAGAAATTTTGAAACAAGGGATGAAAATGAAGCAAAGCAGTAGCAGATTTTTTGTGATTCAAGCATAAAATTGATTTCTGAACTCTCTAACCTGTCTTCCTGATTCAGAAAGGGGAAACAATATGAGTCTTTTAGAGGATCATAATACTTGCTATTGAATTATTTTCAGAATGAGAGCTGCATGTAGTAATACCATATTCCTCATCCCTTTCCAAATATAGCAAAATATGCTCATGAGCTTATTAAATCAAATAATGCTTTGTGATGGCTAATTTTATGTGTTAATTTGATGGGGCTAAGGGATGCCCATATAGTTGGGTGTATCTCTGAGCGTGTCTCTGAGAGTTTAGCAATTGAATCACTGGACTGAGTACAGGAGCTTACCCTCACCAATGCATGAGAGCATCATCCAATCTACTGAGGGCCTGAATGGAACAAAAAGTCAGAAGAAGATCAAATTCTCTCTCTCTGCTTGAGCTGAGACATCCATTTTCTTCTGCCCTTGGACATGGGTGCTCCTGGTTCTGTGGCTTTCTCACTTAGGACAGGACATATATCATCAGCTTTCAGTCTTGGACTGAATTACACCATTCATTTTTCTGGCTCTCCAGCTTGCAGATGGCAGATTGTGGAACTTTAGGCTCTCGTAAGCACGTGAACCAACTCCTACAATAAATTTCTTCATATATATATATCGTCGGCAGCCGTCCGTCTCGAGAGACGATGGTGTAGCTTCTTAAGAGTCTATCTGCACCGCCGAGAATGGTTGTGCAGTCCGACTCGGGAGTGACACGGTATCTGTCTCCTCCCGTGTTGAATCGACATCTTACGATGACGCTGGAGTGCCCTCTCCAGTGAAGCTGAAGCTACAGAGCCTGGGCAGGGTGATATGGAGGGTGTGCTGTTGCCCATGCAGCAGACCCCCCCTCTCTTCGCAGCTGAAGGGTCCAAGGGAAAGACGGAGTCAATACAACTTGGCTTCAGGTGCGCCGCAGGAGTTCCCGGTGTTGACTACAACGTCAAACCGCCTTAGGGACTCCGGCTCCGGATTTTCTGTCGGGGTTTACTCCCTTAGCCTTTCCCCTGAAGAGGTATGCCGCAAGGCAGCGGAGGTTTTTTGGAGTCAGAGTTTTCCTTCTCTGATGTGCCCTGACTGGAAGATCGAACCAGCGACACTTAGCTCGCAGGCCGATGCTCAATCCACTGAGCCAAACCAGCCAGGAAAATATATATATATATATATATATATATATATATATATATATATATATATATATATATATGAATATATGTGTGTATGTGTGTGTGTGTATATATATATATATATATAAATGTTTATGATTTATTTTGATACTATCCCAAATCACAGTATTCTGTTTAATTTATATTATATATTGTAGAGGCAAATAGAAATAGAATTTCAAGCTTTCTAATATCTTCATTTAAAGAACATTGTTGGCCTCCTTCTGTCAAGAGGTGAGGTCTCTCTTCCTTCTACTTGAGTTTTGGCAAGACTTTAACTACAGTAAATGGGACACTTTAAGATTGTTGAGCCTGTCATAAAAGGTGATACAGCCTCTGTCAGGTTTGGAACCTAGTGCTCATGCGAAGAGAAAGCCAAATATCCTTATAAAAGTTTTGCGAGTGTCTGTAACCGAAGGGCATTATTTGGTACAATTAAGATGGTGCCCTTATCTATTCCCATCACACAAGAGGCTTTGATGTACCTATATTAAAAAAAAAAAAAAAAGGATGGAAAGAGCAGGTGTTCTTATAAAAAAAAAAAAAGCAATGCTTAAGAGACATGTTTATGTTTTTCACAATAAACAATATTGCTTGAAATATTTTTGGAATTTGGAAGGCAAAAGGCTAATGATTTTCTAGTCTCCTGAGTAGCAGTATAGGCAATAGCAAGATTTTAGAAAGTAAGATGGCCTCTACCCCTCATTCTACACACAGTGTAGAAATTTTTTTAATGTGTCTTTTACCTCTGGATGCACTGACTCACACTGCTGGTGGTGGCCTATGGCCCGTTCCTCTAGGGTGGTGATTTTCAACAGTGTGTCCCAGCACACTGGTATGCTGCAAAAAGTTGTAAAACTTGCCATACCTGACTATTTAACCACGGGCACTGGCCTCCTTTCCCTTAGATTGTCTGCTGTAGAAAAGAAACAGCCAGTACAGCAACAGATGTCCTGGGTGAATGAATCAAAATTATACTTATTTTTTGTCACAAAAAATATAATATATCTTAGGCATAACACCTGGGTTCCAGGAATTCTGGTATAATTTTAGCAAGCCCTAATAAATCTGCTGCCCGCCCTACTTTGCCCCGCTCAGTAACTGCAGACAGCAGTGACCGCCTGCATCCTTCAAAGATATCTTAGCCTGCTGGCAAGAATTTAGTAATTTTTCTGTTTTAGTAACTTCTCTGTTCTCAGAGCCAACCTCACCAAAGCCATCTGCAGAAAGTCCCTTCAACTCCCTCCTCCCTCACTCCTTTCAAACCCCCCTGCCTTACTTTTGTTCGCTGTTGACATCTTAGGGTCTCAGTCCGCCTGTCTGCAGCTGGCCAAATAAACCTTTTTAAACTCCTGGCTTATTTTCCTGTTATTTCTCCTCTCACTTCCCTTGGACCAAACAATATATTTTTGGGTGTGTCGCAGAATTTTAGTAATTAGTTTACAAGAGCTGTCTGGAAGGTATCCAGCCATGTAATATAAAAAATAGAGACATTTATTGAAGAAGATACAAGAAACAACAAACATTGTACATAAGACAATGACCCCTCAGTCCCCTTCGAAGTAGGCACCTTGGGACCTCACAGTTCTCTCAACATTTCTTGTACTGTTCACAACACTCTGCAAAATCCTTTGTTGGAATTGCCATTAGCTGCCCTGTTGTATTTTCCTGAATCTGATCAATGGCCTGAAATCTCTTCCCTTTCAAAGGTGATTTTAGTTTTGGGAAAGGCCAGAAGTAGCAGGGCTGTAGCACAGCTGTCACCTGGGTGATTTGATGTTTTGCTAAAAAACTCTAAACATGATGTGATGCATGAGCAGGCATGTTGTTGTGATGAAGCTGCCAATCAACAGTGGCCATAGTATTTATTAATTGTTTGGCCTAGAGGAGTGTGCTTATGATGGACAACACCTTTCCAATAAAAAAAAAGAAACACAGTTAACATGGTCTTGATCTTGCTGTGACTTTGACGCTCCTTCATCAGGTGTAGAGAACCAGGAGACTTCCATCGGTCTGGGTCTTTGTTTCTGGATCATACTCATAGTCATAGACCCAGCATCCATCTCTGGTTATGATCTTCTTGAGGAAGTCTGGTTCATTAGTTACGGTTTGAATCAAGTCATTAGCAACTGCAGCACGATGTTCCTTCTGCTCTGGTAGCAGGAGCCATGGAATGAATTTTGCCATGACATGTTTCATACCAAGATCTTATGTCAAAATCTCAGACACAGTACTGTTTAGAATCCCCAGATCAACTTCTGATTCTCATACTGTCAGTTACTAATCTTTGTCAGTTGAAGCCCATACATGTTCAACATTCTCAGGTGTTCATGTGTTTCAGGCCTTCCAGAATGTGGATCAGTTTCAACAGATTCTCAAGCATCTTTGAAGCATTTGTGCCACACTTTTATTTGCACTACACTCATTGCTTTGTCCCCAAAAAGTCTCCTGAATCATCTAAATAGTTTCCATAGAGGAATGTTCAAGCTTAACACAATATTTGATGCATATTCATTGCTCTAGTCACTCAGTCATTTTGAATGTGACGGCCACACAGTACACATGTTCACTCAGTGACACCTACCACTCCCACTGACTAGTACCATGAAATCATCATTGTTCACGCATGTATATCCAGTTCACTCTCCTTGGCTGCCAGGTTAGATCAATATCACACAAACTGTTCCCTTTATATTAACAAAGGATGGGCCTTTTCTGGATGGACTTTGTATTATGTCATGAGATGAAAGAAGCTGAAGATCACTGCTCTAGAGATAAATGCATTTTCCAGGATGGAGGAAAGTATGTCAGACACAAGCCATCTTAGCTTAGTCTCTGAAATTTCTTGAACACAGAGAATAATACTTTCTAAACATTTTTTGAGCTGACTTTTGGTTTGGGCCTAATAATATCTGAGGGATATCATTTGGGCTGTTTCCCAGCATCCTGTCAGTCTATGCTGGCTGGTTGAGTTTATGGTTGAATTTCAAATAAATCTTTTTCTCTCACCATTTCGCAGATAAATGGAAGAGTATAGTCCTCTTATCTATGCATATAGAATGTTTATAATTACCAGATATTTTTATATTTATCGTAACATTTGATACACATTTTATTTAGGACACTGTTCATATGTCACTTCCTCAAAGGACCTTTTTGGATCACCCTCAGATCCATTTTCATGCCTGCTTTATTTTTCACCATATTATATGATATCTTACATTTTTATTTTATTTCCTTTTATTCACTTATTTTCTCTTTTTTTCACTTAATAAGGGCAGAGAATTTTGTTTATTCTATTCACCACTGTATATCCAGAACCTAGAATTGTATCTAGTACATATTCAGTGCTCAAAATATAATTATCAGTTTAACTAGTCCTACATGGTACATTTGGTGATGAGGAAAAAAATTCATTAGGGCCTCTTGATTTACTGAAGGAACAGAGCTAATAAGTAGCATGATCTATTTGCCTTTGCTCTTTTCTACCTGGGTACCTTTAAAGGTTAATTTTGAATCCAACTTCAATACACTAGTATTTTGAAAATATTGTTTGATATGCAGAGGAATCTGAAAACAGTTTAGTGACATTTACCTGTGAAAGGAGACTAACATTTTTATGGCTAGGCATAACATGAGTGATATAGATAAACATCTCTAGGAATGTCTTGGACACAGTAAAGCTGTTCAGGTTTGAAAGTTCAGTAGCTCAGTATTCTCTAAAGCAGATATATTGGAGGTTTTTAAAGGAAGCCTCTTGCTAAGCATCTGTCAGACACATCTCCCAAATCATTTAATCTTATGCTTTTTATTTTGTAGATTCCAGAGTCACAGCATTCCATTACATTTCCGTTGTTATAAAGTGTGTTTGTAGAGGCAAGTAAAAATAGATACATTTTCTAGCTTTTTAATATCTTCCATTGTTTCTCCAAATTTATTATATTTCCCTCTTTATGATAATTATGGCTCTTATTCAAGAAGAGATTTCAGATGTCACTATGAAGTTTGTTGCCTTCTATGTGGCTGTAGATTTTTAGAGACACACTTGTAGATATAATAGAATCCACACAAAATTGCATATATCTATTTATATAATGATATAGTATTTTGGAAATACTACATGACTTTCTACTTCATAAACAAAATATAAACATGTGGATAATGTGCTTGCCTGACTTTTTCAAAAAGTATGCCGCTATCAGGAGTCTCACTTTCTATTTCGAAGCAGCAACCTTAACATAAACTGAAGGGGGATTTTAAAAGGATCACCCACTGAAACCACACTCAATAGCTTTCCAGCTACCCCTTCTAATGCTGCACAAAATGCAACGCTAAGGTAATGTGAGTCTGAGCTCTTTGTAATAACACCCCTGAGCACTCTTCACCCAGCATCCTTTCAACTCTACTTATTTGTCTTAGGCCTGGAAGAGGTGAGCAAATTGCCACATGCTAAAAATATCTCCAGGATGTGAGTTTCCACTCTTTTGCAGACACTCAGAAGAGGCACATCTTGGTAGCGAATTGTTTCCTTACTTCCCCTTGCAGATGCACTTTTCAGGCTGAAGAATGATACCCGACCTGTCTGTAGTGTGCGCCAGTGCCTAAAGGTTCAGAGCAGAATACTTCTGGAGGGATCCCAAGTATCCTCATTCATATGCACTCATTTCAGCAGAGCCTCCAAATATTGTCCCTTTTGTTTTTCGCTCCTCTCCAAAGGATAGGCCTATGCTGTTTCTGAGAACTGGAGCATAGTGTCTTCGTTTAGACCATGAACATTGGTACTCAACTTCCTGGAATCAAAATCTGGTTGACTCCTTACTAAACGTATGACTTTGAACAAGTTGCTTAACCTCTCTGTATTTCGGTTCTTGCCGCTTTCAAGGTTCTTGCACCTTAATCCTAAAATGATTGTTTCGTTTAAGTCATCAAATAAATAAAAAGTACTTTGAACAGGACATAGCACTGAGTGCCTGCATGTATATATTTGCTGTCACTCACCCTAGTCACTGTACATGCACACACATATATTTGTGGCTTCTTTGCTACTTTTTTAAAAGTTCTAATTTTTCTCATTAATTTCTTTAATCATTAACTTGACATGCTAGATAGTCTAATGCATGACCAGAGATTGCCAGGTAAAGGCTTGCTGAGTGTAAATGTTCTAGGTTCCTCCAAAGTGCTTAATCTAGTGTTCAAAGACATTTTTCTGGGCTCAAATATTATCCTGCTGTCTAACAAAAACAGATTTCTTATTCCCTGAAGATTCCCTATACTTTATACAAGTCATATTTTATTCTTACTATTTCCTCTATTGCAATAGCTGCCTAAATCTTTTCATTGAGTGACCAACTCAAAGTTTACTTCTGCTATAAAACCTTTCTCAAATTCTGCACTCAAAATGACTTTCTTCATGCTTCAACTGCATTTCACTTGGTTTTATATCTTCCTTTAAAGAAAAAAAAAACTGTTTTGAGGTATAATTTACCTACAGAAAAATGCTCAGATTTTAAGTTTACAGTTCAATGAGTTTTGACAAATGCATTTACCTATGAAACTCACATTTCTATAGTTACAGAACATTTTCTTCAGAATGTTACTTCCCAGCAAATCCCCACAATCTCTCTCAGGTAGATTTATTCTGATGTCCACCACCTTACCTTAGACTTGACTGCTTTAGGGCATCTTATGAAATCAGGCAGTATACACTTTTTTATATGTGTTAGTTATAAATTAAAGAACTCTAGACAAAATCATGGTAGAGGGTTCTGCAATGGTATCTCTATTTCAAATAATGCCTATCTGAAGTCTCTCTTAAGGGAATCTGGCTAGGATACCACAGTATCTGGCACAGAGAAGGTACGTTATAATTAGTTAAGTTACATGTTAACTGTGGGACTTTAGAGACAATGACTTCACCTAATGTTTAAAATTCAATCATACAGGAGAGACTTATATTACAAGCAGACATTTCCTATCTTCTTCACATGTTATTCATTTTCTCCCCATGTTTTGGAACTTATCCCACATTGCAATCATGTCTATACCTATTCAATAAATTATGAAAGACAAACTTCTGGCCTTGAGAATCACACGCTGGACCTAGACAGTTCTTTATCTACTGTTATATTCAAAATCTGCCTAGAGCACCTCAAGAAAGTTTCCCATAAAATGATATTCTTAGTGTTTACAGAGAGCAGAATAAAATGCCAACTTGCATAACTTAGCACATTATGCATAAACTTGCAGCCATTGAATTGGTAATATCTGCTTAGTATGTGCGAGGAATTCAGCTTTCCCCAAAGTATATCATTTTGTCAAAATAAAGAAGTTTTCAAATCCCTCTTGGCTATGTGCTTGGCTAGGCTGTTGAAAAAGAACTGCCTTGCATTTGAAAGAAAGGAAATCTAAAATATGCAACATTGGCAATTAGGGATTCTAAATCTATGGAGATCACTACAGATTCGGATCATGTGTGGAAACTTCCTAACTGAATTTTCAAACAAGGTTGTATGACTAACAACAGCCACGTGAATGTTGCCTACATCCAAATAATCCACTTTGAAAGGCCATACACATTTCTTATTACGTGACTCTCTGGGGTTGGTTCAAGCAAAGTTATAGAAAAACAAAAAATAATTTTTTTTTCTCACTGTATTTTACGATCATTTTAAATTTATTACCCATTCTAACCACCCAATCATAACATTACATTTTACACTCCAGTGACAAAGATATGCCACAGGTGAGGTAAATCTTAAGCCTGGCTTCAACTCTAAAAACCCAACGGAAATATTCTAAAAATGTGAGCAGTAACACAATAATTTGAATAAGAATGTAGTTTGAGAAAGTCACATTACACCTATGGAGTATAAGTTCAGATTTATTGATACACAGAGGAACTCGCCATGTATATACAGTAAGAATACATTTAACACTTGTTGCTCTACCAATATCAACCCTCTGAAGAATCCAATTCAACAGAAATGTCTATTTATTCTCCCCGTGCCAAGCAAAATAAATAAAACTGACACATTTCCTGCTTTCATAGAACAGACACATGAAAGAAATAATCACAGAAATGGCCATTGAATTTATTTGATATGTATGTGGGAAAACTCTCTGAGTATATTAAAAGTCTTCTAAATGTCTGGCTGCTTTTTGTAGGTGCTCACTCAGAACTTAACGTGGTTGGTATGGTTACATAGTTCCCTGGTTTATAGCAGTTCAAAAATTAGAGATAGAGGCTAACTAAAAGAGATCTGCTAGAGGAAGGCACCCAACAATAAATAAGCGACAGCACACAACTCGTAACAATGTAAAAATACGGCAGGCAACCATAGCTTAATTCAATATTTTTCCAACTTTTGTCCTTATGTATGTGATATATGTTTTAAAGCAAATCTTACCTGGAAGTGCAAACAAATAAAATGCATAAATGTAGGGCAGCTCAAATACCAAACCTGATAGACCTCAAAGAATGTGTCTCAGAAACCTTAAGGTCATTTGTTTTCCTTAAAAATACCTACAATAATGGATACCATCATGCCTCTAAAGAAATATTCAATTTAATTCACTTTGAAAGATTACAACACTAAGAACAATACAAATAAAGAAATTAAATTGACAAAACAGAGAAAGAATTTGATTGTAGTGGTGCTAGGAAAAGAATCACAGTTGGAATTCCAGAAAGCGGGACCACCAAAATGAATACAAAAATGTGAGATATGAGACATGGAAAAATTTTTGAAAGTTCTCACTCTGTATATTCCAAACCCTATCTCTGCTCTGTCACCCACATGCCACACACTGTAGGACAGATTCATCTTGCGAAACAATTTTTGACCCTTCACCTTGATGTCATTTTTGCAAGGTGTTTTTGGTAGAAGTCCAAGGAGCCAGTTTTATACTGTGCCAGCTAATGTAATTATACATATTAGACCCCACGGCAGGTACACAATATCTCACTAAAGTCACAGTAAATGTATCACTAGATCTCAAAAATTGCCCATAATGACAATGAGTAACATGGCAAAAGAGAAGTTGGAATGGAAACAGAAAGCAGTCATAATCTGATTGTGGTTAAAATATTTTATGTTTTTTGCATTTCTATCAAAAATATATGACCGTACAAACACATTTTACTTAGAGCACTTTCCAGGGCCTTAGAAAATGTCTGTGCGAGTGAGGGTCTCTGGAGCTTGGCTTCGTTAATTCCATGGTATGTATGGGAAATATCTTTTTACCATGTAATTTCTCAAATATCAGCACTCTATTTCAGTTTCAGTAATCTTACTGTTCATGCATATTTTATAGTATGTCACTGCAAATCCTTTTAGAAAGCACTTTGTAAAGCAAGTGGTATATAAATTATGGACTCTTACAGAGGTAGGACAGGGGGTCAGAGGCCACATATCAAGCTTTGCCATTCTCACTTGCAGCGTGATGTGATCTTAGGTTAACTATCTCAATATCTCTGGGCTCCAAGTCCCTAAACTCAGCAGTGTAAGGTCTGGAAAAAAGGCCAAATATTTTGATATCTGGTAAAATGAGAGAATCTTACATGGCCTAACTACAAAGTTTCCTCCCCTCTCTGCTTCTACAGGTTCAAACTGCTGGGCAAACCAACACTTCTCATCAAGGGAACAAGGCACAGTAGCTCCTGCTTATCCCTGAGTAGTGGTTTCGGTCCCTGCCAGCTTGTGGAATCATTCAAACAAGCCAATCACATGCTCATGTGGAAACCAGGGGTCTCATCACCCTCTTGATAGTAAAAAGCCTGCCTCCCACAGACCCTGCTTATCATTCTGTTCCTAAGTGCATCCTCTTTGTGCCCCTGCATCCCCTGGGCTATGAGAATATGGGACTAATAATGTGCTATTAATCTCATCTTCCCAATATCAGGTATCATGTGTTTAGCCACGCCCATAACCCTAGGAGGGAATCCCCCCCACCCTATGACTCCCAACTTCTGTTTCTCAGGCCATCCCCACCCCAACTCCAAGCAGAAACTAATCTAGCACAGATGTTTTTCTGTTACATAGCGAGAGTAGGGACCCTTTATACATGGAACTTGTGACATTTATTGTTCTTTACTCTCAATTATGTGAAGACAGATCACGACTGTCTGCCTAGCCAAAGGGCAGTCTGTATTTTCATAGCAGTCTAGAGGCCATTAGGAAACTCTATCTCCAGTTTTTGTGTGTGAAGCTATTTAAATCCAAACCCTCTCATTTTAACCTTTGATAACTCTCATGAAAACAGGGAAAATGTTGTATTTCTTCACTGGGAAATAATAGGGGGCAATGTCCACCATGTGGTTTGTGCTTCAGAACGGTAGCAATTGTTATTAATTTTTGCTGTCAGCCAGTGTTTGCCCTTTTGAGTGTATATGCTCTATAATGTGAGGCATGACTAAGTAAAATAGTTAATAGTAATTTTCTTCATTTTCTCAGTTTCTAACACCCAAATTCTGCTTTATTTTTTTGCACCTCTAATGGCCACAGCCATGGCAATTACCCTATAGGCACCTTATGCAGGTGACATCCTTGTTTATGATTTTAAAAATCACTACTTAATGATTAATTCTCATGTGCTCATATGCAATACCCATATGTAATTTTATTTAATTTGATCCTCATGTTGATCCTATAAATTAGATATAATAATTCCTATTTTCCGAATAAAGTAATTGAAACACAAAATCAATAACTGCACAGAGCTATGCTTGAACTGCCATCAAAAACCTCACGCAAGCCCTGGCTGCTGCGGCTCAGTGGATTGAGCGTCAACCTGCGAGCCAAGTGTCGCTGGTTCGATTCCCACTCAGTGCACATGACTAGGTTGCACGTCAGGTCCCCAGCTGGGGGGTGCAAGTGAGAGGCAACCAGACAGTGATGTTTCTCTGCCGCTCTTTCTCCTTTCCCCTCTCTCTAAAAAAATAAATAAACAAACAAATTAATTAATTAATTAAAAATAAAATCTCACGCAAATCACTCCATGTGACCAGTTCCAGCTTCTTCTGAAATCCCAGGGCTCACGAAGCAGCATGAGCAGAACCACTTTTCTTAGGGGAAGCAGTGGATTTACTTCGTTCCATCAGGGCCTGTTTCCAGCACTAGCACCTCAGATGTTTGCCCGCACCGATGGGCTGTACTTCCAGAACTCTGCTCGGGGCTTTTCTTCTTGGATCACTCACCCTTTTCACTGGAGCAAAGTTTCTCATAATGCTGCCTACACCCCACATGTCACTTTCCTGTTGCCCCTTTTTTCTCGCCCAAAGAATCATGTGACGTAATCCCATACTGGTCTTTCTCACACTTCTCAGCCGTGAAACTGGCATCTAGAATCCTCTCAGCCTGTTTCACAGGTGTTGATCCCAGTACTTAGAAGCCACCGTTCCATGAGATTATTAGTTATTTGCACGAAACAGCACCTGGAAAATGGAGGGCGTCTATTTCATGCACAGGCATAGTAGGAAGGAGTCTTCTGCAAAGGCAAACATAGGGAGTTCTCTTTGCAGGCTTTTGTCTGTTTGTCTGTTTTTTGTAAACTGTTGAGGTGTGCTAGAGTCTATTTAGCATTAGTAAGCCTCAGCAGGGATATTGCTAATTTCTTGGTTAAAACACACACACACACACAGAAGATGGGGTTTGAATAGGTGACTTTTGTAGTTCGGTTTTTGTATTTTTATTTCCCCTTTAATGAAAAAAAGAACAATTTCATCCATCAAAGAATAGTATAAAATTGTGCTAACATATGCTCTTCTTTTTTCATTTACTCATTTTATTTTATTTTTAAGTTATATTTTACTGATTGTGCTATTATAATTGTCCAAATGTTTCCCCCTTTGCCTCTTCCACCCAGCAGTCCCTACTCCTTCAGGCAATCCCCCCACCATTGTTCGTGTCCATGGGTCATGCATGGAAGTTCTATGGCCACGCTATTTCCTATACTGTGCTTTACATCCCCATGGCTGTTCTGTAACTACCTATTTGTACTTCTTAACCCCCTCACCTCTTCACCCATCCCCTCATACTCTCCCCCCATTTGGCAACCATCAAAATGCTCCCTGTATCCATGATTCTGTCTTGATTCTTCTTGTTTGCTTAGTTTGTTTTTAGATTCAATTTTTGATAGATATGTATTTTTGCCATTTTATTGATCATAGTTTTGACTTCTCCTCTTTCTTATGTATTTTATATGAAATGCTATGTCCCTTTAACATTTCATATAACAATGGTTTGGTGATGATGAACTCCTTTAATTTTTTCTTCTCTAGGAAGCTCTTTATCTGCCCTACAATCTAAATGATATCTTTGCTGAGTAGAGCAATCTTGGCAGTGGTTCCCTGCTTTTCATGGCTTTGACCATTTCTTGCCAATCCCTTCTAGCCTGCAAAGTTTCTTTTGAGAAATCAGCTGACAGTATTATGAGGGCTCCGTTGGAGGTAACTAACTGCTGTTTCCTTGCTGCTTTTAACATTCTCCCTTTATCTTTAACCTTTGGCATTGTAATTATGTGTTTTGGTGTGGGCCACTTTGCATCCATCTTGTTTGGGACTCTGTGTTTCCTGGACTTGCATGTCTATTTTCTTTTTTTTTTTTTTTTCTTTTTCTTTTATTACATTTGTGCCAATTTCCCTTCCCTCTGCTCCCCTCCACCCGGTGGCCCCCCTCCCTCCAGTTGTCCCCCCCTTTTAGATCATGTCCATTAGTTGTGCATACAGTTCTTCTCAACCTCTCTCTGTCTATTCCATTCCCTCCTACCATGATCCTTAATTCCTATATCATCTCCCTGCCTCTCCCCATTCCCCCTCCCTGTTGACCTCCCCCCAATATGTTCCCCGTACCTATAGTTCTTTTTCCAGTCTCGTTGCCTGTTTAGTTTGCCTTTGTTTCAATTCCCTAGCTTCTGTTGTTTCTTGTGATGCAGTTTTCATTTTAGATTTCATTGTCTTGATCCTCCTTTTTCTAAACCAGTCCCTTTAACATCTCATATAACAGTGGTTTGGATCTAATGAACTCTTTCAGTTTTATTTTGTCCTGGAAACACTTTCTCTGTCCTTCTATTCTGAATGACAATTTCGCTGGATAGAGTATTCGTGGTTGTAGGTTTTGGATTTTCATTACTTTGAATATTTCTTGCCAGTCCCTTCTTGCCTGTAGGGTCTCCCTTGAGAAGTCAGCTGATAGTCTAATTGGGACCCCTTTGTACATAATTCTTTTCTTCTCTCTTGCTGCTTTTAAGATTCTCTCTTTATCTTTAATTTTTGACATTTTGATTATAATGTGTCTTGGAGTGGTTCTCCCTGGGTCCAGTTTTTTTGGAACTCTCTGTGCTTCCTGGACCTGTAAGTCTATTTCCTTCCCCAAGTCTGGGAAGTTCTCCTTTATTATATTTTCACTCAATTTTTCAAGTTCTAGTTCATCTTCCTCGCTCTCTGGCAAACCAATGATTCTTATGTTGGGCCTTTTATAGCTGTCCCAGAGGTTTCTGATCCTCTCATCGTTGCTTCCCATTTCCTCTCCCTGCATTGGTTGACTTCTTGTTCCTTCTCCATATTCCAGTTTGTTGAAATGAACTCTGGATTTTTTTTCCTCATCATCTGTCTCGTATGTGGTTTTGTTCCTTTCGTTATGAGTGTTTTTCGCTTCTTTCTCATCTTTTTCCAGATCTTTTGTGAATTCTGTAAGCCACCTGATAACAATGGCCCAGAACTGAGCATCTGACAGGTTTCTTATCTGTTCATCTGACAGGTTCTCCATCTGTTGCCTGGTGAGCTGTGCCACCGGGATTTCTATAGTTGTCTGCCTCATTTTGACAGATGCGTTTTGTTTTCTTGGGCCGGCTGTAGGGGGCAGTGCCTGTGTACTCGTAATGACCCCCTATTTTCTTCACCAAATTAGGAAAGTCTTCTTTCATTATTTTTTCAGGTAGATTTCCAATTTCTTGCTCTTTCTCTCTTCCTTCTGACACCCCTATGATTCAAATGTTGGAATACTTAAAGTGGTCCAAGAAGCTCCTTACTCTTTTCTAATTTTTTAATTTTTTTTTACTTCTTGTTGTTCTGATTGGTTGTTTCCCTGTAAATTGTTCTTTATTTCAATTAGTGTGGCCTTCATTTCTGTCTGGATCTTTTTTATGCTGCTGAGGTCCTCACTAAGTTCCTTGAGCATCCTTATAACCAGTGTTTTGAACTCTGCATCTGAAAGATTGCTTATCTCCATATTGTTTCATTCTTTTTTCTGGAGTTTTGATCTGTTCTTTTGATTGGGCCATGTTTTTTTGTCTCCTGATTTTGGCAGCCTCCCTGTGTTTGTTTCTAAGTATTAGGTAGAGCTTCTGTGACTCCTTGTCTTGGTAATGTGGCCTAATGTAGTGGTTGCCCTTAGGGTCCATTGGCATAGCCTCCACTGGCATCTAAATGGATTCTCAAGGCCTGACCTTCATGTGGGCTGAGTACACCCTCCTCTTGAAGTTGAGCCTTGGTTGTTGTTTGCAGATCATTGGGAGGTATTTACTCAGGCCAGTCAGCTCCGAGGACTGGCTGTGACCACTGACTACCAACCTCTGCCCTCTATGGAGGATCAGCTGTGCAGTTGCAGGGTGGCGGTGTTCCAATGTGGCCCGTAGCTGTCCACTTGTGTGGGCTCTGGGGTTTCCCAGGTGGTGTAGGCCAAGGTCAGCCCCCAGTTGTGTTTTACCTGGGGCTACCCTGTATATGCTTTAAAACAGTCTGCAGATGGCTGCTACTTGTGCTGGGCTTGAAGCTCCCCAGGTGAGTCCAAGCTGTGAATCTAGGCTGAGTGCTGCTAGTGCTGGGAGCAGGGGCCACTTAACAAGATGCATGGGACCTGGGTGCTCGCTGAGGTCAACTGTTGCTTGTTTGAGAGGATTCAGGAAGTTGTGAAGCATGAGCCAAGACTAGCCGTTCATATGGAAAAGGCACTGTTAACAGCTTGGGTGTGCCTGTAAATTGGGTGGGGTGGAGCCTCAGGGGATCTCCAGGTAATCAGTGTAATCCAGGATGATGGAGTCTTAGATATGGCACTCGTCTGTCTGCTGGCTCTGTTGCTCTGTGGGAGGATTCAGAAAAGGAGCATGGCCTCTGCCCTTGTTTCTGTCTGGGAGAAGGCTGTCCCCCAGCTTTCACCTTGATGCCAGACCCTTCAGTCCTTCTCCATATTCCACTGGTACATTTCAAGCTGCTACCCTGGTGCTGGACCTCAGATGGAGTGAGACTGAGGAAGTCCTGTGCAGGTTCTTTAAGAGTGACTGCTTGGGACTTCAGAAATTTCTTATAGTAACTCAATCCCTGTTGGTTTTTATAGCCAGGAGCTATGGGGACTTATCTTTTTGGCATGGAACCCTGGGCTACTGGGCCAGTGTGGAGCTTGGATGCCTTGCTCCCAAGATATTCCAACCAAATTTTTGTCTACCACATGTGGATGTGGGACCAGCATGTTCTTCATCTCTGCCCCTCTTACTAATCTAGATGGATGTGGTTTCTTTAATTCTGTAGCTGTGAAACTTCCATTCAGCTCATTTTCTGACTCTTCTGAGTGATGGTTCTATAGTTTAGTGGTAATTTTGATGTGGTTGTGTGAAGAGGCAAGCTGTGTCTAACTACATTTTCATCTTGACTGGAAATCTCTTTTGCTCTTTGTAATATTACTGAGGAGCTCAAATACTGGAAGATTCTTAAAAATGGTGGCTTGTGCAGAGCATGTGTGGTGGGCAGAGACAAGGGGAAGCAGGGCAGCAGAGGGTGATGAGTGAGAAGGGTCAGGGGAGCAGTGAGGCTGCTAGAAGGACTGCCCAAGTCCTAGCAGGGATCTAAAGTAGAGGAGTGGGGCATGTGTGGGTTTGTGGGAGGGAGGGAGGTGGGAAGGGTCAGGTCAAGGAAAGTGTGACAGAATGGCAAGAATTCTTAGGTGAGGATACTCCTGGATCCCAGAAATTTTTTTAATATTGGAACTGTTTAATGTATAAGGGGGGAAAAATGATTTCTCAGAGAAAGTTCTTGAGTGAAAAATCAGAAGCTGCAAAAGAATGAAAATTACTGTTTTAGAGAATGTGTACTTAATGAATTAAAAATACCAAAATAAATCATTTGATTCAAATTTTTTATAATTAATTATATTTGCTTACTCTTAATTCGCTAGCATAATAGAGAAATTTATAATGCATTAATTTAAATGCCACAGCATTGCTGAGCAGCAGTGAACTCATGACATGTGAAGCAGGTGTAATCAGGATTTTGCTGGGAGAGAAATTAAGAAAAAAGGAAGAAAAACCATGAGACCTTAAAATCCTTATATACCACACTAATACCTTTTGCATCTTGCTTAGCAAGGTGAATACTGATTATATTAATAGCATCAATTCAATAGATAATAAAACAATTGTATGAGACATGCTTAGAATATGTACTTTTAGAGAACATGATCTTTAACAGTGGAGTATATCTGTGTATACTGAAATAATTTTCTGAAATTATTAACAAAGTTGAAAGCTTATTTCTTTTTCTTATTAATTTTTAGGACCAGGGATGCAGTGTAGCATAGTGTTAAGACTTTTGTTCTAGAGTATAACTGCCTGGTTTTGAATTTTATTTTCCCAATTCACCTGCTCTATGATCTTGGTGAAGTCATTATAAATCTCAATATCCTCATATGTAAAATTGAGCTCATCTGAGAATGCTTTAGTAGAGGGCATAAAACAATAAAGCTCTCAGTAAATGTTAAATACTTTATAATCTCACTTATCTTGTCTATGCCAAGAACGTGGTGATCATATTGTACCTTATGTTTGACCCTGTACAAGCTAGTTTGTTCTATGTACAATCCACTTTGAATTTGAAACTGCAGGGTTTGATTTCAGGATTTCCTATTTAATGCTGGATAAACATGGGAAAGTCATTTAGCTTCTGTGAGTTTAATATTAATTTTAATTTTCAATTACAGTTTACATTCAATATTATTTTGTATGAGTTTCAGGTGTACAGCACAGTGGTTAGACAATTATTTATTTTACAAAGAGTTTCTACCTGACACCGTACTTGGTTATTACAATATTATTGATATTCCCTATGCTTTACTTTACATCCTTGTTAATATTTTGTAACTACCAATTTGCACTTCTTAATATCTTCACCTTTTTCACCCATCTGCCCACACCCCTCCCATCTCTCAACCATCAGTCTTTTCTTCATATCTATGAACCCATTTCTATTTTGTTTTTCAGTTATTTCATTCTTTAGATTCCATATATAAGACTTCTTGATTGTTAAATAAAGTAATAATAGTATTTTGGGAAAATTTTTGTAAAACTCAAATAATTTATGAATCACTTACCCCATACGGACACTTGTGCCTCCTTCCTTTTTATAAGTCCTTTTAAAGTTTTGCTGTTGAGATATACGACTCATAATTTTTAGTGAGTCTCATATTAAAAGGATTGGAAATAAGTTAAAAATATACAAATCTGCTCAATTTTTCTTATTCAAAGCTTGGGAAGGTCAGAAGGTACAATGCCTTTGAATGCCCTGTTCTACACACAAAACAATTATTCATTTATTTTTCAATGTTTATTCAATTATATTATTTTTTAAAAATACAAACTGCTGTTTATCATGCTTTCTGAATGTAAGGCTATATAGGGAAAAGAGGAAAAATGTAAACTTTATACTGAGCTTATAATATTCATATTTTTAAAGTTTGGCATAGGATTCCACAATGTTTAATAAAATTTTAGTTTATAAAGTGATAGTAAATGTCAAATGATTTAAGGAACGAGAAGGCTGAAGGTTAGCGCCCAACAGACATGCCCAAACATTCACAGGCACCTTGGAGGAGATAGTCTTTGAGACGGGACTCTAAGCCTAGGCAGGATGTGATCTGGAGTGGAGAACAGATGAAACAAAGTTAGAATCCAGTGCTTTTAGTATCACTGTGTGACAAAACTCTAAAAATTTAGTGCATGAAAAAACCATTCTACTGTGCTCATAGATCTGTGGAAAGGAATTTAGACAGTGCTTGACTTTGCTCTGTGATTTCTGGGGCATCAGCTGGGAGGACTCAAAGCCTTGAGGTAACTTGATGTTCGAAGGCAGGAATTATCAAGAAATTTCTTTACTCCCATATTTGGCACGTGGCTTGAGTGACTGGAAGGCTGGGTTTCCCTGGACCTGTGAATTGGAATACCTATACGTTGGCTCATAGTGTGCTCCAGGCTCCTCAAGCATGATGGCTGCATTTTGAGTGAAATTATCCAATAGCAAGTGTCCCAAGAGAGGAAAGTAGAATTACCTGGCTTTTTCTTTCCTAGGCTCAAAAGACATAGAACCTTCTCATGCAGTCTGTTAGTTACATGTAAGTCACTAAGGCCAGTCTAAATTCAAGGGAAGGGAGCATTATCAGACTTATTTGAAAACCACCACACAGGAAAAAAACAGTGAATTCATTTTCCCGTTTCTTATAGCAACAAATATGTTAACCTAGTGTTTTGCAATACATATTATTTCAGAGATAGATGATACATTTGGGGAGATAATGGTTGTATACACTGAGAAGCATTATCCAGATCATTGTGAACTTCCTGCTCTTTAGTTCACAGCTGAAGATATGGAGGTTGGTTCAGAAAGTTGGAACTGAATAGTAAACTGAGCTTCAGGAAGACTCTCTAAAGACCAGAGTATTTGAGAACTCAAGAGTGATAGAAAAATTTTAAATGTTAGATGGATGAATTTTCTTGATGTGAACCTTTTGCTTTGTAATCAAAGGTGAGTTCTGCAAATACATTTATTTCTTACTAAAGGAAACGGCATTATTACAAAAAGACCTTTTTATGGAGTTTTGATATAAAAATTACCAGTGATCTTTATTAAAAATAAAACCCTCTAGATATTTCATAACTTTTTAAATTTGTTCAATTTAAATTAAACTTGCCTAGTTCAACCTTGAAAGTAGGAGCCTGTTCCTGCTGTTACTTAATTATAATTCTGGAAGTAGATCAGAGAATCATAAAATCTTAGAACTTCAAAGCACATTGAGAATTACCTATTCAGTCCCTGTACCTTGTGTTATAAGGGTACTGAATATCAAAGAAGTTAAATGACTTATCCAAGATCATAGAGGGAATTAACACAACTTCAAATTTTATAACATTTTTCTGTAAGTGCTTTTGAAATATTTCTTTAATCCTGTCTTTCTTAGGTCTCATTCTCCCCAGCTCTCACACTTTTCCATCATTAATAAGAAACTGCTTTTACAAGTCCAGGAAGAACAAAGAGTCCCAAACAAGATGGACCCAAAGAGGTTCATGCCAAGACACAACATAATGAAAATGCCAAAGGTTAAATACAAAGAAAGAATCTTAAAAGCAACAAGAGAAAAGCAGTTAATTATCACAAAGGAGCCCCCATTAGACTGTCAGCTGATTTCTCAAAAGAAACTTTGCAGGCTAGGAGGGATTGGCAGGAAATATTTAAAGTGATGAAAAGCAGAGACCTACAACCAAGATTACTCTATGCAACAAAGCTATTTAGAATTGAAGGAAACATAAAGAGCTTCCCAGACCAGAAAAAGCTAAAGGAGTTCATCATCAACAAACCAGTATTATATGAAGTGTCAAAGGGTTTTCTTTAAGAGGAAGATCAAAACATGAACAATAAAATGGCAGTAAATACACATCTAACAACTGATTCAAAAAAAAAAAAAAAAAACAATTAACAAGCATAACAGAAACAGAATCATAGATACAGAGAACTTTTTGATATTTGCCAGATGGAAAGGGGGTTTGGGGGATGGGTAAGAAAGGTGAAGAGATTAAGTACAAATTGGTAGTTGCATAATAGTCATGGAGATGAAAAGTACAGCACAGAGAATATAGGAGCCAAAGAACATACATGCAGGATCCATGAACATGGCCAACAGTGTGGGAATTGCTTGAGGAAGTGGGAGGAGGCCGTATGGAGGAGGACAATGGGACGTAATTTGGGATGACTGTAATAGCATAAACAATAAAATACAATTAAAAAAGAGAAAAGAAACTGCTTTTGTCAGACTGGAAACATTCTTTGTCATCAAATTGTAAAGAGCAGTTATAATACCACATTCTGATATAGTTTAAGACCCTCATTATTGTAACCTTGTCCTATTACATGAAGGATGGCTCTCACTGTTTGATAGTTAATTCAAGGTTTCATGTTTTAGATAGTTTCAGATGTTAACCACTTCTTCAATGTTTAGTGCTGTTAAATTTACAAATGATATGGATAACATGGGAGTTAAAGTAAACTTTATTGTATTTTAGCATGACACTAGAAGATATTTGTTTATTCATCTGATTGCTTTCATTTCTTGAACTTTGTCTTGGTTTTAAAATAGTTTCACAGCATATCTTCCATGACGCCTAGCATTGGGCAAAACTACAAGCCCTTGCATGACCTCTCCTTTAAGCATTAATCCCAGAGACGACTTCTAGGCCTCAGCTGTATTTCAGCTTCAGGTCCAGAGAAGCAAGAAAATCAGACAGAGCAATGCTATGACTCACATCAGGACCAACTGCATTGATTAAAGCCCTGGCTTTCACCAATGAGTGGAAATCATAACCCTGAGTGGGCACACTTGTTAAGCTGATGAATATTCTAATAAGGTCCTCCCCTGAGACCTCCAAATGAAAGACCTCAGGACAGAGGACCCAAGGTCTTTCCCCTCCCTTTCTTTACCCAGGGCTTGTTTTCCCTCTCCTGTGTTTTGGAGCACATTTCTCTGTTTCTCTTCCAATCCCTCAGGGCCCTTCTTTTGCTTCTATAACTCATTTCCTGAGCTCATTTCTTCTTGAGTTCACTTTTACCTCTTTGGCTTTCTAAATAAATTTCCTCTTACAGTTTGAGTCTTGGCTCTGAATTGTTTCTTTGCTAGAACTCAAGTTTCAAGATTGTGGAACCAAGGTCTATGACCTGGTGCCATTTCACTGTCAACAATTTGAATTAAGTTAAACTAAAACTGCTTTTAGCAGCAAGGACGAAATTATAAATGAAACATCACTTTTATGATTCTTTATTAATTGAACGATTGGTTGAGTTTTTATTAAGTCATTAAATAGCTACCAAGTTCTAGTTATATGCGAAGAACTAAAGCTTTGGGGACAATTGGTGCCCCTTAAGGACTTCAAAGGTGATCAGACACTATTCACACTTTTCTGACATGGGAACAGATAAGGGAAAATGATACTTGACTTTACAAAAACACTGAAACTCTTTTGGGAAGAGGTAGAATGTGTTAATCATGAGCCTTCTCCTAAATTATATGGCAAAGTCCTTTGAGGTTGCAGATATCACAACTTATTTGTTAAATGGTTTAACTCACACCAGCTAATGCCCATATGGTTTTCCTACTCAGTTTAAATTCCATACTTCATTTTTTAAATGGATTCTTTGCAATCATTCTTAAATCTTTTACCACTTTCCTTTGTCACCTCCAATTCAAATTTATTAGTAAGCTATTGCCACAAGAATTCTCGTAACAAACCATCCCAAAAGGACTGAAAACAACAGTAATTTATCCTCACTTAATGCATTTGCAGATCTGCTAACATTGGGTGGATATACACTAAATGGATCATGATTTGACTCTAAGTTATTGATTCTGCTCAGGTCTGCTCTATGTAGTTCTAATCCTCTTTGAACCAACAGTTAACCAAGTTGTGTTCTTCCCATGGGAAAAGCTAGCAAGCAAAGAAACATCAGCAATCATGAAAGTAAAATTTAAGACTTATAATGTGATATCTGTTATCCAATTGGACAAAGTAAGTCACATGGCCAAGCTCCGTATCTCAATGGGTGGGTAAAGACGTTCTACGTACAATGAGGGTATGGAAGGTTGTGCATTTATAATTCAGTGATATGAGTTTGAAAGGATTGTTAGCCATAGTTCTATCTGCCATCCTAATTACACCCAATTACTCATCTATTCTAGGGTTGCATTGGGAAGCTAAACAGAACTAAAAAAATCTCCAAACTTTCAGACTTAAATAGGCACCTAATACTGCACAGTGATCCTACATGATAATCCAGAAGGTTTAATTCTCCAACTCTCTTTAAAACATTTATTTCATCCACTTCAGTCTCTCTTCAAATGTGGTTAGAGTTTGTCTTTCTCCACTAGAATGTAATTTAATGAGAGTAGAAATCTTTGAAGACTTTGATTATTAATGTATCCCAAGTTCTCTGAACAGTATCTAGTATATTGTGTACTCTATATGTATCTTTGATTGATATAAATCATCCTAATTTTGGTTAAATAATTAATTAACTTAATATATCATGTGTCCTGCTAGACTGTAAGTTATATTAGGATAAGTATCTATCTTTTAGCTAATGCAAACCCAGAAACCAGCACAGATTCTTACAAAGAGTAATCACTCAATAAGTATTTGTTGAATTAAATAATTGACTGCACTAATTATAAATGTTATTCCAAGGAATAGAAGGTAGGATCTAAGATTTATTTAATGCAGTTTATGGTGAAACAAATTAAAATAAAGGTGTGTTTATTATAAAATGTTTTTTTGCTTTTTAAAAATTATTTGTTTGTTTATTTATTTATTTTTAGAGAGAGGGGAAAGGAGAAAGAGAGGGAGAGAAACATCACTGTGTGGTTGCCTCTCACTTGTGCCCCCAACTGGGGACCTGACGTGCAACCTAGTCATATGCCCTGACTGGGCATCGAACCAGCGACACTTGGCTCGCAGGCTGACGCTCAATTCACCAAGCTACAGCAGCCAGGGCTAAAATGTTGTTTATTAGAGAACCAATAGCTTGTTTTAAAGCTAGCAAGTCATATATACATATCATAATTCAATAGCAGTTTTATATTATTTGACTTTATTTTCTTTCAAGAGGAACTGTCCCTAATGCCAAACATAAAAGGCAGAAATGCATTTTACATTTTGTTTGTATTTTTTTAAATTATGATGTTCCTCCAGGCTTTCAAAAAACCATTGATAAATAGGTTAGCATATTAAATGACACTGGCTTAAGTGCTGAAACACAATAGGTATTCAATTTAAAAATATGGAATAAAGTAGAACTAGAAGTCATGGTTTAGCATTTTTGGTGATGCTCATCTTATTTAGTCATTGCAAACAAAAAACTGGAATTAGTGATTAATGATTAGTTTTGTCTGCTGGGCATTTTCTTGGGCAGCATTTCACTTGGATAATTAGCAATGGTAATTTTGAACTAAGGATGAATGTAGATAAAAAATGGAAGATATTTTTGATGTGGCATTGTCCTTTCTTTTAATGTTTGCAAGTGACATTTCATGTAAGTCAATATCTTATATATTTCCAAGTGGCTGTTGCATGATTTCCAGAAATGTACAAAGCTTGTACTTAGATCTTCTTATATTAACAGTTAGTCAAAATCTAAAGACATCAGTTGATTTTGAAGGGTTAATATTCTGTGATACATACCAAAGGAGCACCAAAATCCCCTTTAAAATCCTAAACACCTTCATACGCTGCCATAATAACACTAATTACTAACAGTAGCATGATCTGAAAGCCCCAAATGCAGTTATTGGGATTTGTACAAAGATCTCTCCAGTCTCTGAACTATAGCTTACTGAACCTTCATGGGATAAGTGACTGAGTTCTCAGGTTCCTTGCAGGTTGAAAGTTCTGGCTTCTATATTTTTCCCAGTTGGATTTAAAAAGGAGAACAACAATTCTAAAAGGTGGTAATGATTAAAAACAGTGTCAAAGAATCTATGAATTTTTATCGGGTAGCTGCCAGCCAGAAAGAGCCTATATGTGGAAAATCAAAGGCTTCCTCTGCAGTGTAAACCTCCCCCCAACATATGCACACAAACACCCATACATCACAGGCGGCAGTATTATGATTGGAATGTTATAATCTGAAACAGTTATAGGGGATCTCACTACAAGATGACAATCATATTTCCCTTTTTGGTTTCATTTGTGCATATATTGCAGGGTTTACATTCTTATAAAATAAACAAAACACTAACATGTTTTTTTTTTTCAGTTTGTGTAGCATAGATAATATAACAGGTTTTGTGTTGATGGAAAACATGATGAATATTATTGTTATATCCTGGTATTTATATAAACATTTTACCCTCAGGATTGGAACAGGTATTGATAAATATCTGTTCTGAATTAATGTATATGAAGTTTATACATGAAAATAAATATAAGAAGTATTAAATAAGTAATATAATGGATATATGGGTGTAATAGACATATGAGGGATTTATGGAGACAAATGGACAGGAGCTGAGACCTGACTAAACTGTTTATTACTTGCATGCATTTGATCAAGTTATTTGCTTTCCGAACCAATTTTTTCCCCTGTAATAGAGGCAATGGTGCCTTCTTGTCAAGGCCATGAGGCTGAAATAGAAGAATATGAATAGCCCTGGTCAGTGTGGCTCAGTAAGTTGGAGCAACATCCCATAACCAAAGATCACTGGTTCAATTCCCAGTCAGGGCACATGCCTAGGTTATGGGTTCAATCCCACATCAGGGCACGTGTGAGAGACAATCAATCAGTGTTTCTCTCTCACATCGAGCAATAGCTCTCCTTCTCTCTTTCCTTCCCTTTCCCTTTCTCTAAAATCAATGAACACCCTCAGGTAAGGATTAAAATATAATAAAGTAAAAAATAAAAGAAAATGAATAGAGTTTTTAAAGATAGGGTTAGATACATATATACTTTCCCCCCTTTATATTAAGTTATAACATCTCAAAGGCTGTGTGTATATGTGTGTAGACATACACATGCAGATAATTTTATGTAAATGTTATACTTTAGAGTTTAGAGATTCAGAGATTAGAGATAGTTATTTAATAACTTTTCAAAGCAGTCCCAGATCTCTTGAATCCAAAAATTTTGGAAGAATAATATATTTTGAGTTCAGAGAAACTTTGAAACAGAACATTTGCTGGACTTCAGGTAATTAAAATTGACTATCAGCAGTGTGATATGGTTTAATTTTTAGGTCTCATTGTCTATATTGCTTGGATTTGGTGACATCTATAAAATCAACTGGGACTGAGCATAATTGGTTCTTGAAGGATGGACAAGCTCTAAATAAATAGGAGTGGAGAAACTCACGGAGGGGACACATTCCTGCCATGGTGACAGCATGACTTCTCAGAGTTGAACAAACCAATTCCAGTATACTTGGTTTTTTTCAGTGATAGAGGCAAAATGTTGCCCTCCCTTCTGAGAGAATATATTCAAATTCTAAAGGTGAAAATGACTTGATACTTATCCATAGCTGTTTTAATTACTTTTATTCATTCTTGGTCAGTTTTAATCAGGTCTTTGAGTAGTTGATAGGACAGCGTGAAGCCACTGAGTTCTTGTTCTTTATGAATAACCTTCCTATTCCCAGAGAAGACATTTTACATAGTAACTCATTATGGTCCCACAGCCCATTGCAATCAACTTGTCCTTTGCAATTTCCAGGATGTAAGGTATGCTCACGCATCAAAGTAGGGCTAGTAACTGAGTTCCTCAGGTTGCCAATAGAATCACACAGAGAGAATTATTTGGTGCATAACATGATTTCCCTGATGTATTAAGTGCAAATCATGAGAAGCCTTAGAGACCAGTACTGACACTATCAGTAATGAGGAAATCTGCCAGAAAAGGGAGAGATGTCACGCTGAGAATCAGTTGTGTTACAGTAGATATGACAAAGGATTTGGCCTCAGGAACTTCAGTGTCAGAACTGTTTCTGTCACTTGACAGTTACAGACCTTGAACAATTAACTTTTATCTATCTAAGCTTTGCATTTCTTTGTCTATAAAATAGAGTGGTTCTACATATGAGTATGTTCATTGTGAGCCACAAATGTGATAACTGCATAAAAATGGTAGAACGAGGCCCAAAAGCTTGTTTTGTAACAAAAAGTCCCTGTGTATCAGACCCTTTGAGATGTTTCAGATATGTGTTTATGTTATATGCTATTGAGTTGACTCTGACTCTTGGCAACACTGTGAACGAGTCATGTCCCCAGTGTCCTGTCCTCAATAGCCCTGCTCAGCTCCTATAGACTCACACCTTTGGCTTCTTTTATGGGATCAATCCATCCAATATTTGGTCTTCAATCCATCTAATATTTGACCTTCTTTTTTTTCTGCTGCCTTCTATTTTCTCCCAGATTATCATCTTTTCCAAAGAATACGGTCGCATGATGTGCCTGGAATAGGACAGTTGCAGCTCTGTCATTTTGCCTTCAGTGATGTTTCATGCTTCATTCGCTTCAGGACCCATTTGTTCATTTTTCTGGCATAGAGCTCTTATCTAACATCATATCTCAAATGATTAATATTTTTCCTATCAGCCTTCTTCACTGTCCAACTTTTGCATCCATACATAATAATGGGGATACAAAAGTTTGGATGATCTTAGTCTTGGTTTCTAATGACACATCTTTGCTCTCGGTGGTCTGTCTTAATTTTTTCATTGCTCCCCTTCCGAGTCTCAGCCTTCTCTTGGTTTTTTGTTTCAGTCTCCATCGGAATTGATGACTGAACCAAGGTTAGCAAAATCTTTAACAATTTCTTGTTTTAATAGTTCATTTTTTATTATATTTTTCCATTACCATTTACCGCCTATACCCTCTTCCGTCTTATTTTCTATGTTACAATAGTCATGCTTAAGCACTTTCTTCTTTTACTCTAATCAGAAGTTGTTTCAAACTATTACTATTTTCTGCCAATAAGATGGTGTAATCTGTATGTCTTAAGTTACTCATACATCTCCCACCAATTCTTACTCCTTCTTCCTCTGAGTACAACCTTGCTTTTCATATGATATGTTCTGCATACAGATTTAAAAATAGACATAAAATGCACTCTCACCTGTGCAAAATCATTGTCTCCCCATATTCTTTCCTAACAATGGCTTTTTGCCTATAATATAGGTTTTGCATCAGGACAAAGTGCTGAGGCATGACTTTTTATTTATTTATTTATTTTTTCCAGAGCGACCCATAGCTTTCATGATCCACACAGTGAAAGGCTTTACTATAGTCTATAAACACAGACTATCCTTAAGACTAGTCTTCTGAAATTCTTCAGAGCACTTCAGTATCCAAGAAATGTTTGCCATTAGATCTAGAGAGCCTGTTATTTTTCTAATCCAGCTTGCATGTCTTGTATTTCTTGTTTCACAGAAAGCAGAAAGAAACCCTTGTTCCATCACCTGGAACATCACTTTACCTGTGTGGGGAGTAACAGCAATGGTCCTATAGTGGTCACACTTTCTCACATCCCCTCTCTTGAAAGTAGGGATGTACTATATTGGACATTCCCCATCTGTTTTAGATATAGGTACATAAAAAACAGAATTAAAGAAAATAAGAAAACACAGAATAAACAACTTCATGTAATACCAAAGTTGACCAGGAAAGGAAATATAATCAGAGTTCTCCATGTGGCTAATGGTGAAAAATATCTACGTGGTTGCACCATGGAAACACTAAATAATGCTTTGACAAAAAAAAAAAATATATATATATATATATATATATATATATATATATATATATATATATATAAAACTCTTATATTGAAAAAAATAGAGGAAGAAAAGTTTAAGGAGTTTGCAATGGACATAAAGATGGGTGTATAAGAAAGCTAATCTCTCATTCAACAGTCTTGAAAGTCAATATATTTAAAATTAAAAAATCAGGAATAGTAGTACACATATTTTTTTTAGAAATGGGAAATAAATAGTGAGAAAAAAACTAAATGAGGTCAAAGTGGCTGTTTCTAGGTGCTGGAGACTGGAGTTGAGGGGGTAAGGTAGGAGATTATTGTCCTTCCTAACCTTTTATATTCTACTTTTTAAAAATCTAACTTTTATTTTAGTAAGAACATTTAACATGAGATCTACCATCTTAAAAAAATGTTAAGTATACAGTACAGTATTGTTAACTGTAGGCACAATGCTGTGCAGAAGACTTCTAGAATGTGTTTATCATGCATAACTGAAACTTTATGCTCATTGATTTTCAACTCCCCATTTCCCCTCCCCACCACCCCTCCCTGCAACTTCCCACCCCAGCAACCATTTTCTGATTCCATGAATTTGACTATTTTAGATACTTTGATAAGCGAAGTAGTAAATTATTTGCCCTTCTGTGACTGACATTTCCCTTTGCATATTGTTCTCAGCATTCATTCATGTTGTCACATATTCCATAATTAAAAAATAATAATTAAAGACAGTAGTATTCCATTGTATGCATATACCACATTCCCTTTATCTAGTATTCCACTGAAGAGCATTTAAGTTGCTTCCACATCTTAGCTATTGTGAATAGTGCAGCAATAAACATGGAATGATAATATGTTCAAGATCCGGATATTAATTATTTTGGATAATTTGAGAAGTGATGTTGCTCCATCATATGATAGTTTCAGTTTAAATTTTTTGAGAAGTCTTGGTAATGTTTTTCATACTGGCTGCATCATTTTGTATTTTCATTAACAGTGATCATGGGTTTTAACTTTTTTATATGATTGCTGACACTTAGAGTCTTTTGTTTTGTTCTTGATAACAGCCACATAGACAGGTATGGGGTGATATTTCATTGTGGTTTTGATTGACATTCCCCTAATGATTAGTAATGTTCAGCATCCTTCAATATACCAATTGGTTATTTGTCTTCTTGAAGAAATATCTATGAAAGTTTTTAGACTGCTTTTAAATTGGATAATTCATTTTTTTTCTTGAATTGTTAGAATTTCTTAATTCTCTGTATATTTACCCATTATCAGATATATAGTTCACAATATTTTTCCATTCCATAGATTGACTTTTCACTATGCTGTTCATTTCCTTCGATATGCAGAAGCTTTTTAGTTTGATGTAGTCCCACTTCTCTGCTTTTTGCTTTTGTTACCTGTGCTTTTGGTGTCTTACTTGTGAAACATTGCCAAGATCAATGTCGTGAAATTTTTCCTTTATGTTTTATTGTAAGAGTTTTACAGTTTCAGGTCCTATATTTAAGTCTTTAATCCATTTTGAGTTGATTTTGTGTATGATGTAAAGGTCCAGTTTCATTTTATACATGTGAATATTCAATTTTTCTAACATCATTTATTGAAGAGACTCTTCTCTCTCTATTATCTATTCATGACAACCTTGTCAAAAATTAATTGATGCTTTATGTGTGGGTTTATTTCTGGGATCAGTATATATATATATATATATATATATATATATATATATATATATTTTTTTTTTTTTGGTCTATGTCTGTCTTTATTCCAGATCATAATTTTTTTTAATACTGTACTATTCTAACATAGTTGGAAATCAGGATGTGTGATGCCTCTAGCTTTGTTCTTATAATTTCAAGATTGATTTGGCTATCAGAGTCTTTTGTGGTTCAATATAAATTTACACATTTTTATTTCTGTAAAAATATTGCCATTTTGATAGGTAGTGCAATAAATATGTAGATTGCTTTGGGAAGTAACTTTGACAATATTAAGTCTTTCAATCTATGAATATAGTGTGTCTTCTTTAATTTCCTAAATCAGTGTTTTATAGTGTTTAGTGTATAAGTTTTTCATCTCCATGGTTAAGTTTATTCCTAAGAGTTTTATTCTTTTTGGTTCTATTGTAAGTGGGGTTTATTTTTTAATTGACTTTATTTGTTTTTTGGTTTGTCTATTATTAGAGTATAGAAATGCAATAGATGTTTGTATGTTGATTTTGTATTTTGGAACTTCACTGAATTTATTAGTTATGACAGTATTTTTAAAAATGGAGTCTTTAGGGTAATCTGTAAATAAGGTGATGTCATCTGAAATGGGAACTTCAATTATTCCCTTCCACTTTGAATGTCTTTAGATTCTCTTTCTTGTCTAATTATTCTCACTAAGACTTTTAATACTCTGTTGAATAGAAATGGTTGGAATAAGCATCCTT
Organism: Furipterus horrens; assembly: GCF_987537825.1. Classification (NCBI taxonomy): domain Eukaryota; kingdom Metazoa; phylum Chordata; class Mammalia; order Chiroptera; family Furipteridae; genus Furipterus; species Furipterus horrens. The sequence goes on along the minus strand of NW_028327172.1, from coordinate 28,629,801 downwards.
GCCTTGTTCTTGAACTTACAGGAAAATATTTCAAATTTTCATTATTGAGTATGATGTTAGCTGTTGTATTTTCATATGTGGCTTTTACATGTTGAGGTAACTTTTTTTATATTTCTACTTTGTTAAGTTTTTATTATGAATATATTGAATTTTGTCAATGCTTTTTCTGCATTAGTTGAGATGATCATGTTTATTTTAATCCTTTGTTCTTTTAATGTGTTATATCATCTTGATTGATTTTTATATATTGGACCATTATTGCATGCTAGGGATAAATCCTACTTAGTAATGGTATATGATACTTTAAATGTGCTGGCAATTTTGTTTTGTTAGCATATTGTTGAGGGTTTTCATCAGGGATATTGGCCTGTAGTTTCTTTTCTTATTGTGACACAATAATTCTATAATTCTAATAAAATAAGCTTAAAAATGTTCCCTTCTCTTCAACTCTTTGGAAGAATTTGAGAAAGATTGGCATTAATTATTCTTTAAATGGTTGGAAGTATTCACCAGTGAAGCCATGCAGTCCTGGATTTTTCCTTTAATGAGAGATTTTACTTGGCATCTACACATTACACAAAAGAGCCATTTCTCCCAGTCTTTACACAGAAGACACTCACCAACAAGTGCAGGCAGGGATGCTGAAAGCCTCTCAAATCTTCATTCTAGTCCAACCTACTTTCTTTGTTCCTAGTTGCCCCCAGGTGTCTATAGTCTGCTAGGTCCCATCAGTGCTCCAGAACAAAAGAGACTGAAGTCAGTTTTTCAAGGCAGTCACCAGAAAAGTTGGATAGCTAGATGTTCCATCCAATTCTTTCTCTCAGTAGGGAGCAGCTAGGATCTAGAGTGTTTAACCTGAGCTATCTGATCTCAGACAGGGAGATGGGCCATGCTGAAAATTTGCTCAGGAAATCAAACTGTCATCTCTGTTTTCACTGGCCCCCAGGCAGAGAATGTGGAGTGCTGTTAGTACTTATTACAAAACAGGCCAGACAGAAGCCGGTCATTTGAGTACCCCAAGGAAAATGTGAGGCATTGCATGCATGGGCCAGCTCTTTGGTGCCCAGGGGGCAGAAGCTGTACTACATACCAGACCAAATACAGTCCCTTTTCTCCTCACCCTAAAACAGCTATATACATTATGCCTGGTTCTCTCGGCATCCCTAGACTGGCAAGATGGAAGTCAGTACTCAGGAAGTCCGCAGAAAAAAATAGGACATTGAACAGGTGGTCTAACTGTCTCTCCCCAGGAAGAAGCTGGAAACTAGGAGGGTTCCTTCAGGTCATGTTGTGCTCTGCTGAGGATAGGGATTCTGGTGAGAGGATTTCTCAAATTTCCATATCAGCTCAGATGTGCCTGGTATTGTGCTCACCTAGGGTGCTCAAATAGTTTCTGGGTTTCTTACAATGTGATTTGTCTGTGAGTTGTTGTTGCGCCAGTGTTTTTATGAGAAAAGGAGGTTCTAGGGCTTCCTATTTTGCCATATGGCTGTCAGTCCTCATCATGCTATTTACCATCTGAATGTCCACTGAACAGTAGCAATAATAGTATATATTCTTTACGAAAAATTACAATAAAATCTTCGCTAGGAGATGGAGTCTAGTTTTACTGTGAACAGAAATATAAATTCACAGTGGAAAACCTAACTTTGAATTTTGTTCATCCATTTACTACTTATGTGAACTTGGGAAACTCATTCTGAAAATAAATAATAAATAATTATTTTTGCAGTGTCCCGTGTTATTGAATTTTTAAAAATTCTCTTTCTTTGTTGATTTAAAAACCCTTATAGAAGTACTCTAATTTATTTCATGGCATCCTGTCTAACTTATGTTTATTATCACCTCAAGCAGAAAAATACATCCTGTTACAATTTTGAACTTATATTGGGTTCTGTTTTCTAAATACATACATCTCTTCAACAGTCCTCTAAATTATGCTCCCTCATGTTTACACAAAACAAAATATGGAAACTAGAGTTCTAGAATAACAGTACTCAAAGGGATTTACAAATTATATATTTCAACTGTCATCTAAAACGTCAGGAATCTATATTGAAAGTATAGTCATTTATTTCTTTGGAGACTTTGAGACTTTTTAATCCCTTGAATAAATAATGTTTAATTGCTATTTTGTGGAATGAATCCAAAATCTAACATTCTTAGGTTGTAAAAGTCTCCAAATTTAACACTTTGATTTAATAGTTTCTCTTTGGAGTATTAAATAAGATTTTTTTCTAATTCCATTTATTTGCTGGTTGTTTTGCTCTTGATTCACATACACACATATATAATTTTCACAATGAAATTATAAAATGTAAATACAAAGGTTGTGAAAGTAGGTTTACAGTTGTTTGTGTGACTATAATGCAATAATTAAATAAGAATACAAGAATAAACTCTGTGTTTCACATACAAATGTAAAACTATTTTTGTCAACCTCTGCATTTCACAATATTTCACTGTTTATCTACTAAACTATTTTATTACTTCTAGTGTTGATAGTTTTCAATTTTTCCTTTTATGACTAGATATATAACAATTTTATCTGTAAGTACTGAAAATTTGGGCTCTTTTTAATATTTGAGTTTAATTTTTCTATGAATTTATTTCACATAATATAAACATGAAAATATTTGTATATCTCAATATTATACAAAAGAGTAAAAACTGGAAGCAACCCAAATAATGTACATCAATAAAGAGTGGTTAGAGTAATTGAAACAAATGACATATTTTTGCATTTATGACTTGAGAAGATATATGAGAAATACTACTTATATGAAAAGTTGAGAAATATGAGCATTACATATTTAATCTTTTCTGGCCAAATTGTTTTGGACATGCTCTTTAGAAGTAGAAAATATTCAACAAACAGCTATTTCTGCTAGACAGCTTATATATTTCCATGATTCAATATAAATGGGCAAAACCTGTGATTATGGAATATTATCCCAGTCAAAATATGTTTGAAAATATCAGTTAATACATCATGCAGTTGAAAATTCAGTTGATACTCCTGTCACTTAGCAAATTCCTGGTTGTAGAAAGTAAATATCTTTCTAATATCTTGAGTGTATACCCCAAATCTGCATCCAGACACTAAAACCCTTAAATACTTCTCTACCTTTTGTGTCTCAGATTGGTACTTAATTGAGATGGAAAGGAAAAGATTACTTTCTCAGCTTTATAGAAGGAATTTTCCCCAAGCCATTTTGATAATACTTGGAGCATTAAGTACTGTACTTTAAACCCGATACACTGAGAGATAAACTGACCCTTCAGAAGGTGATTCACTAAATGGGAAATGAGAGGGATTCAGGATAAAATGTACTTGCTTTAGTACCATAGGGATTTACAGAAAGAAATGTGAGTCTCCTAGGAGTCCTCAGAGAATAACTGTATACACTATCACCTTGTATTTACATGGCTCCACAGGACTGGGATTTTTTTTTTATTATTCAGAGAAACAGAACTTATTATTGATGGTATTTTTAACTCATTGAATAAGGACAAATGTGGAAGTAGTTAGAAATTCAATTCAACGTACTCCAAAATGCCTAAAGCTAAAATTCTGATTAACTCTTTTGATTACCACTGAACATGCATTATTTTTAGTTCTTTCAGCATGCAGCAAAGTCAATAGAAAACTTACTTTCCAAAAATTAATAGCAGAAATATTGACTTTAAGAACTAAAAATCAATGGGCTTTCAAAAGTTTATTTACTTAAAGGTACAATATTTAATGTTTTTAATGAAATTATATTAAGAATTATAGAGATCTACTAATGTTACCATTTTTAGACAAATTTGTGCTGGGGTCAAATTAACTATATTTGCAATTAAAATATGCACCTGTATTTAAAAATAAAAATGATTTAGTTTTTCACTCTCAAGTTCTGATATTAATATATTCAGGAAATATAACATAATAATAATATTGCTCCTATATTTAGCTACCAAACAGATTTTGCAACATAGAGCCTCCTAACCTGTTTAACTAAAGTTTTGCTCTTCAGCATGCTAAGCTAAAACTATCAGGAGCCAGATAGGACCTTTAGCTGAACAAACCACTTTAGGTTTGAGGGTCAATGAAGAAGATCATTGTAAGAGGGAGAGGAATTGCTCCAAAAGTGAAATTTAAACAAACTAACAAAAAAAGACAGAGATTGTTCTCTATAGAAAAGTTACTACAATGTAAGGAAAGAGAACATTGGCCTTAGAAGAAAAATGCTCATTTTCATCATTGAAGCTCCTGGAGATCCCATATAATAAGGAATAATGAGGAGAGGCTCATTTTTTATCTCTCAGATATTTTGTAACAGAGACAACTTGGCTATACTTTTATTTTCCCTTCAATATATTTTTGTTAAGTATTTATTCTTTCCCAGAATTTGTCATAGAAGTAAGAAATATTTGGATAACTAAGACCAAGAACTATATTCAAGAAGTTCCCACAATTTAGTGCGCAATATGATTTATAAACAATCATTTCAAACACATGTAAGGTTTAACTACTGTCCTTGTAATGCAGAGGACTAGAACAAAATGGGGAGTAATCAGTTACAGTAGTGGCAGGGTGGGTGAGAGGGTGGTAGGAAACATTTTACAAAAAAAATAAAATAAGCATTTTGAGGCTTACAATAATTTGGAAAAAATCTAACAAAAACGAACACTACAATTCCTTAATATATATGTGCGAAGTGAAATAATGATCTCATTTAGTGCTAATAACTGCTTGATAAAATAGGTAATATTACTATTTTAGTAATGAGGAACTAAGATGGAGATCCTATCGGGAGAAAAAGGTAGAGTTGAGATCTGAGCACGGGCATCTTGCTTCTGAAACCATTGCTCCCAACCACTTTGCTATTCTGCCTCTAAGTAAAGGGAAGGCATATTTGCAAAACTCAGATGTGTGAAACACAAATGCTTTTGGAGAATTAAAAATACTTCAGCATGTCTGAAGCAAAGGTTGTACTTGAGAGAGTGAGAGGGAATAGGACTGAATGGAAGGATTAGAGGTCAGAGCAAGCGGGACCTTGTAGGCTATGCATAAAAAGTAAGAAATAGAGACATATATGACTGAGACAGGAACAGATGATGAACTCACAATGGCCAAGGTAATAGAATGACGGCCGCCTAGAGTAAAGCAGAAGCAGTGAGGATAAAGATGCAAGGAGTGGATAGAAAGATGGTGAGAAAGAGGAAGGGAAAGGATTTAGGGATGTATTAATGTTACCAAACAAAAGTGAGGTTTGGTCGCCTGCCACCAACACAGGCATAAGCCAAAGCTTGGTGAGAAAAGAAGAGGGTCTTTATTAAAATGTACCATTTGGGGGGAATGAGGGACTCCCTGGCTCCAGGCTCCTCCCTTCAGAAAAAACAAACCCTTTGTTCCTCAAAAGGCTGCAACTCAAAACAGTGCCCAGAGATCCTGCCCAATTCTTATCTGTCCTTTGGAGCACAAGGCTGCTAAGCAGACAGCTCTTCTGCTTCAGATTCTCACCCTGGAATCTGAGCATGTTGGGCCATTATCACCATTAACCCACTGCAACTGCTTCCCACGCCAGCGGCCCCAGTTGCTGCCAACTGCTGCAGCTGGTCATGCAGGGGTTCTGCCTGAGGATCCAAGAGGAAGAGAAGGGGCAGTCTCTGCTGTCTTTCCATTTAAATCTCCCAGCACAAGCTTCCAGTGCCATCCAGGAGAGTTTAGCTTCCCCAGCCAATACCATCCTTTTCCCTGGCTATACTGGTAGTTTGCACCTCCTCCTGCAGCCATGTTAACCTTAGGTACATGTGCTGCTGTGACCTCTGGTTTCCCCTTTCATCAGAAATGGAAAGGGGATAGGAGGGCTTTTCCTTTATCCATCACGTTCTAGCCTTGCACAGACTCCCCAGTGATTCCCTCCTGCCTTGTTTCTCCCCAGGGCTGGGGAAATCTGTTCTCATGCACTGCACTAGTTTGGGTACTGGGGCAATGGGATGCTGGCACTAGTTCGTTTATCCTTACTGGGGAAATGCAGCCTCTAATGCGTCATCTCTGGGCCCCTCCCCTTTGCACAGCAATCTCACCAGATCTCTTTATGTCATTAAGGTGGTACATGAAGAAGGCTAGAGTGAATCCTAGATTTATCATCTGAGCAACTGGGTATATATTAATTAATACCATCAGCTGGGATGCAAGGGAAAGTGTGCCAGATTCTGTGTCTTTAGGCCTCTGAAAGTTTTACTTGCATGTCTAAGAGATGCTTGTGTTTAGTGAATGCTTAAGAAATCATTACCCAGTCATTGGAGACTTCTCTGAGAGAAGCATACAACTGTTTTTAGGCAACCATAGGATATTTGCTTCCTGTTTTCTGGTAACAAATTATTTTACCTTTTTCCCTATCCACCTAAATATAAAGGAAAAATTCAATATCATGGGTTTTCTCTTTAGATTCTGCGCCCCCCAAAAACTGAGCAACTTGCCTTGAGAACATCTAAAATCCTTTGTGTGTGTGTGTGGGGGGGCATTCATTACTGTGCAGACATGATTTCATATATTGTCACATCAGTTTCATGAAGTGGGTCAAAGAACAATTTATTCCTACTTTTAAAAGGAAAGAAAGGTTAGGTGAGTCATTGAATTGCTCAAAACAGAAGCTTAAGCTCTGAAGTCTGCTTAGTGCATGTAAGAGCAACCACCAAATGTCTGCATGATCGCCTCTAAGTTGAAGTTCATTGATACTTGATACAGCTTGAGTTCTAGAGTCGGTTTACTTGTGAACAATGAGCTTAGAAGTGTAGACAGGGAACTGAAGAGAATATATTTCAAGGTAGACAGTTCATTCTTATTTCTTTGTAAAGTGTCCTGACCTCTGCTTTTCTGTAAATAAGAATCTCAAGGTGATGTTCAATATAAAAAATATGCACAATATGTTTTGCAGAAATGTTTACTTTGTAGAGGTAGTTTTATATTATACATAATGTAACATTCTATCTGTCCTCCTGTAATCTTATATTTTATCATTTTTCTACTGGGACATTTCATCTAGTTTCTACTGCTGAATATGTATGTCAAATCTAGTCCTCTTCTCTGAATTCTAGATGCAACTGTGGAACTACTTTTGTATTTCTTTGATAATTAATATGTCTCTGAAAATTAGTGTGTTTACAACTGAGTTCCTGATATTCTTTCTATTCCAATTTTGCTCCTTCTACTGTTTAATACAAATAGTTCATTGAAACTCTGTTCTTCCTGTTTTACAGGTCAAAATCTTGGGGTCATCCTCAATACCTCACCTTTACCCAGGCCCCAAACTGGATCTTTGACTGAATCCTGCCAGCTACATCTTAAAATCTATTTGTATTGCACCTACTCTCACCACCGCCATTACCTCACCAGTTCAAACCACCACTATTTTTGCCTGAAAATTTGTGATGGCCTTCTAACTTGTCATCCTGATTCTGTTTAGCCTCCAAAATCTATTCCTAACATAGTAGCCAGAGTTTTTCTGTTAAAATGTGAGTCTATTATTCCTTCACTTCTACCCTCCAGTGCCTTTCTTTCTCATCTAAAAGTCAGTCATTACTGTGGTTCAAAAGACCCTATTTGATCTGGCCCTACCAATTTCATCTGAATTTTCTCCTCCTACACTCCCTCTAGTCCCCATTCCTTTCTGTCCACACTTGACTTTTTTATGAATGAGGCAAACTCCTGCCTCAAGTCCTTTTCACTAATGGTTCAATCTTGCTGAAATTGTCTCTTTTACAAGACTTAATTTCTCATATCCTTCAGGTTTTTGTTTATTTTCTTGTTTGTTTATTTGTGTTTTTTTGAGGCCTTTCAATGCAACCTGCTTTTAAATTGGTAACATTACCCTTAAATATTCCTTTCCCCTTCGCGGCTTTATTTTTCCCTTATTTCTCATTACTACTTATTACACTTAACATAAATTTTATTTATTTTATCGTTTACTTATATTATTGTACAATAGAATTTAAATACCATCAGGACAAGGATATTGTCTGTTTTTTAATGATCTGACACATGATAAACACTCAGTAATGTTTATTGAATGAATGAAAGGCAATATGTTTTGTACTTAATAGAATAGCCTAGAATTTATATAAAACATTGATGGATTTTAAGAAATCTTATCATGGAAGAATAGTTGCTGTCATGACACAGATACATGAAAAGATACATCTCTGTTTTATCTATTGGGTTGAGCCATATAAAATTGCCAGTTTCAATGTTGGTTTTTAAATTTTTAAAATAAAATCAGTAATTTTTTCTCTCAAGGCTGATTGGTTTTCTCCCTTGATTTCCTGACAGGTTATAAATGTAATTAACAAATTCTGAAATATAAAAGTAAATGGCTACTGGTTACTTCAGTTCATGAAGAAAATAAAAAAAGCTGTTAATTACTCATAATCTAACTACTCTGTGATCAGCTGCACTTTTTTCGGGTATGTACACATTAAATGCTGACGTGCATAGATGGGTGGAGAAAAATTCTGGGCTCTACTCTGCTATTATAGCATCATGAAAAGATGATCATGTAATTACCATTAATGTACTTTTAGAAGTACATTATAATATCATCTACTGAACATTTTGAACTATTGGGTTGTTCTTATTTATCCCCTTTATCATTTTAATTCTTTTTAAGTAAGTTTCTCCTTAGCAAAGCCAACTGTTTTATTTCATTTCATTTATTTATCTATTTATATTGTATTTTTCATTACTAATTAGTCCCCTTATACCCTCTTCCCCACTAAAATCACTACACTGTTGTCCATGTTCATGAGTCCTTTTTCCTTTTATCTCAGTGTCTCCACCCCTGAACTTCTCCCCCACTTAGCTGTCATCCTGCTCTCCATCTATGAGTCTGTCTCTATTTCACTTGTTAGATTCCACATATAAGTGAAATCATATGGTATTTGTCTGTCTCTGGCTGGCTTTTATCATTTAGCATAACATTCTCTAGGTCTATTCATACTGTCATAAATGGTAAAATTTTCTTCTTTTTTAGAGCTGAGTAGTATTCCATTGTGTAAATGTCCCATAGTTGTTTAATCCACTCATCTACTGATGTACACTTAGGCTGCTTCCATATTTTGGCAAGTGTAAATGATGCTGTGATAAACATAGGGGTGCTATCTGTGTTTTTGTCTTTTCTGATAAGTTCCCATAAGTGGGATTGCCGTGTGGGAATGCAGATTGGTGCAGCTACTGTGGAAAGCAGTATGAAGACACTCTAACTATTTTAAATTGAACACACTCTGTAACTTATTTTATTTCAAAGAAATATCTTTAAAAAGCAAATAAAATAAGAAAGAAAAAGAAAAGAAGAAAGGAAAAGAGAAAAGAAAGTAAAAATTATAATACTTTTGAGTGAACAATAATTATCAGTGAGTTTGATGCTTTGGAACAAAATCTTCTAATAAGATAGTGAATACACAGATCATCTCTATTATTTATTTCTCTCTCTACTTTGTTTGGGTTAGGCTTATTTAATCTATATGCTTTAATCATACAAGATAGAACTTTAATTCCAAGTGGACAATGAGGCATGGACAAGGAGGAGTCTGGTAAATAGGTTCAGGTCAGATCTATGACAGGCATGCAACACTGAAATGATAACTCATGATGCAGTCAAAACTGTGCTCATCCTGTTCCATGTCCCTATTTTATAAATAAATAACCTAGCTGCTTGTTAAAAAATATGCATTTTTATTTTATATTTACATATAAATATATACATATATGAATACATACATACATGTATGCACATATAGATACATATGCACACATAAACATCTATGCATATATATAAAAACCTTTCCTTATTCCAAAAATGACTTGTTAGCTTTAAGGTCTTTAAAACACTGAGCAATAGAGCTGAAACTGGAACACAGTTTTGTGATACCAAACACTATGCTCCATCTTTTAAATCATCCTTATTCCTTAGTATATGACTTGGTTAGTGTTGTTAAGGATTTGTCTCTCTTCCATCCAAAAGTTTTTAAATAATTGAACCTTATGATGTTGTCAAGGTACCAAAAGAGGCACAATTTTTCCTTCTAGCGGAAATAAAATTATTCCTAAAAGATCTTATCCCTATGTTAAGCCCTAATATTTTCAAGACAACAGAGTAATTGCAGTAGAACTCTTGATTTTCTAAAGAAATTTGTCTCTTTAATATCTTGTCATCCATAATATTTTATCCTAGAGGTGATATATTTTCTCGACTGTAATTCCTTCAATTATAAGTTCTGTAGTTTAGAAACCTCTGGACTTTTGTTTTCTTTTCATTAGTTCAGTGATGGAATTTTAACTTTTATTTTACTTTGTTCTACCCCTTCAAAGGATGCAGCCAAGTCAATCTTTTAAAAAGTCACCCTCTTTCAGGTTTTAGCTACCTGAATAAAAAGTTTTTAAGGATTTTGAACAAATGCAATTCTCTTCACATGTTTTGATGTATAACTTGGTGGGAAGGCGGAGAAGGGGAAAGGAAATGAAGAGAAGAAAGAAAAAAGAAACTCTTTTATGCTTTCTATAAATTAAAGGACCCACATTAATATATTCTTTTTGATGTGGGCTTCTGTGAGCAAAGTTTTCAAATAAAATGTTATAACTACACACATTTAGAGGCCTCTTAAATGTCAAATTTTAAATTATAATGTCTCAGTATATACTTTTATATTAAAGTTACTTCATGTATTGCCTATATTTTAGCTCTTACCAAAAATAGAATCTCCACAAAAACATACACATATAATCGTTTGTTTGTTTGTTTATATACTTATTATTTTTAAACTTAAAGTTTGCAATTGAGATGTATGTGTATGATGGCCGCTCAACAATACAGCAGATGAGGAATGAGGATGCTCGACTCACGAAATTCTGGAAATAGAGAAAACCAACTTAGTGTGAAATGTCATTAAATTTCAAGCTGATGCAAGTAGACTAATTTATGAAGTGTGATTTTATAGTAATTCTAAAGAACTTCAGATAACCCAAGGTTTATAAAGTGTGAATTTTGCATTGTAAACTTTATCACCTGCATGGGAGAATTTAATATTGTAATTGAGAATCTGGAATGGAGCTTGAGTTTTCATTCTGCCACTTTGAAGAATATCTGTTCTTGAAGAGAAATTTACATTTTCTTGTTATCAGTGTTATCAAATAAGAGAAAACCACATTCAAGTATGGTTATTGTTTGCACTAAAATGTGCCTACATTCAAAATCATGTTGGTTGCACAGCTGATCAAAAGTATTATGTAATATAATAGAAGGTAACATGCTAGTGACCTTCTAGCAGCTATGAACTAAACATTTACTTGCAGTTTACTTCACTTCTTCTATATCCAAAAATATTTTGAGATAATTGAGTTCAAAGATATGTGAACAGTACCAAAATAATCATCAGCTTTCTTCTAAGGGCAAAATAACTGACTTGAAATCGAAGATGATCACAAGTAATCAAAGTACTTTATAAACTGTAAAAGTCTACAAATATATACCAATGTTTTTATGACAATTATTATTATCCTAACTTCTGTTTTGTTGACTCCTCCCTTAATATGATAATGCAGTACCCGGGTTCTTGCATCATGTGTTCCTGAAGTATTTTTGGAATAACTTAGATGTCACTTAATGATTTTTATTTGTTGTCTGACTTCAACTCCTTTTTGGGGAGTAGTCACTGCATTGGTGCAGGGGACTTCTCAAGGGGACCTAACCAAAAGGAGCCCTATGACTGTGGGGTAGATCAAGACGTGATGCCTACCACCACCTGTGATGAGGGCTGGCCAAGGGACGGCTGGCCAGGGGGTGGCTGGCCAGAGGGAGTGTGTATTGTCTTGTGAATGGATTGTAACTCTCTCTTTATGGGAGTGACTTCTGGTCCTGTGACTGCTTCTTGACCTTTCCTTCTGCCCGTACACACCGAGGTACTGTAGTTTAGAATCACGCGTCAGACACGTGCCTCCTCTGTCTGAGACCCCATATAATGAGCCTCAGACTGGAGGAGGCGTGGTCTCTTGCACTGACCCGCTGCCGCTGTCGGTGCAATCCCCAGCCGACGTCGGCCAGTCCACCTGGTGGGTTTGAGTTTTTGTTTTGTTTTCCAGAATATCAAAAATACTTAAGCAGCTTCCTGGATTGGGGGTCCTGTACAACAATGACAAAATGCCCAAACCAACTTTCTTTATTTTTAACATGTGTTCCTTCTCAGAGATATTAAATCAATTCTACTTGTTCCAAGTGTATTGAATAAAGTTTCAAATAAAATGGATATAGAGCATATTTTATTATATTGGCCAGTTGTTGTTGGGGACAGACAGGCATGGGGAGATGTGGGAAGCAGACAGACTTGGTTTAAAAGACTCTGACCTTGGCACCAAGCCGCCCCCAGCTGGGCCCTTAGCGGGCAGGTTGTCTTCCAGGTCCGCTCTGAATCCCACCCTCGGGGGATTTTAAAGATAGAATAGAAATACAAAGTGGCTTTCAAGGAGAAGGAACCTGCTCTGTTTTTCTCTAAACAGCCCCAAATTCCTGTCAGTAGGATGTGAAAAAAAAGAACGATCAAGCAAGAGTAAATGTTTTGAACTTGTGTAAAATACCTGGGCCCCTCAACCCTGTACTGATCTCCATTTCCCTTTTTTATTACTCCCAACCATTTTGCGAGGGGCTGCATGTTTTTCCTTATGCATTTCCCAGGTAGAAAGCAGATAAAAACTCTGGTTAATTAAGAAATAAGGGCGATTTTCCTCAGAGAAAACCCCCTCCCTTCCTTCCTCAGATGGTGAGTGTCTGAGTAGTTTCTTCATCCACTTCGAGAGATCCAGAGTCTCTCTGAAGTTGTTATTGAGAATATTAAGTTTTCTTTTTATTGCAGTCTCTTCTTTGTGTTGTAAAATTTTTGGAAGTTAAACCATGTAAAAGGTAAGAAAATCGGGCCTGCAGCTCCCCAGCCAGGCTATAATTCCAACCAAAAAGCCAAAGTATTACTTGAAGGATTTTAAGATGGCAAGAAGACTGTGTGGTCTCTCTAGCACCAGATCCAGGGTCAGAAAGTCAGGATATGAAATGTGACTACATCTGGGCTCTGAGTCTGTCTCATTTTATCATTCTTAGAGTATGCTAATCTTTCAAGGCCTGTGTTTACTCATCTGATAAATATAAAGAATTTGAATGGTTAATTAATATGTACTAGATGGAAATAGAGTGATACACTTTCTTTTGACATGTGATAGAATTTTTGTAATAACACTAATATAGTAGCAATGTACTAGTCTTAATATATCAATATGTTAACTAATATTAAAATACTAATATATTAAAGGATGCTTAATATAACTAGTTTTTAAAATAATAAAATATGTATGATAATAACTTTACACTATGTTGTAAGAAGAAAATTGTTGGGAATCAACAGCTTTGGGATTATATTTTTGTGCACCGACACTCCTGGTTCCTCACATTTTGTGTGTTGAGTTTTACACTGACTTCCAAAGTTTCCGGTGAGAGAGTAAATCCCTTTCTCCTCCAATAGTAGCTGGCTTGAAAAGGTAATCTTTATTGGCTGTCTTTTCTCCTAGGCTCACTTCACCACTGGTGTTTCTTTCATATGCTAGACAAGCTTCTTGCACTTGAATCCTTGCCTTAGGGTATATCCCCTGGGGAACTCAAAACTAAGACACATATTTTGAAAACTGGGTGTTTCCTGCTCCACTTTTCAATGACCCAAAAATCTGAATGATTCGTTCTGACAACCTCTGAACACAAATCTCAAGGCTTCTATATCTGAGGCTCTTTCTATTGTGTGTTCTCCTCTTCATATATTTTTACAAGGCAGATGTTGCTGACATTCCATCCCAGATATTTAGTTTCTGAGTCCCTTTAAAGGCTGTCAAAGCAAAACTTGCACTTAACAAAGTTAAACAGGCAAACAAGACTTTATTCAGGACCACTGTAATAGGGGAGGAAAGCCGGACTGAACTCTGCTGAAACAGAAGGTGTGGGTGTCTACGTGCTGGGGTGAGCTAGTGGAAAAGCACTGGATGGCAGACAGAAGGGGGGATGCCAGTGAACAGAGTGTGGAGAGCCCACTGAATCCTTCCTGATTTTGTAATTGTTTTTCTCTATGATTACTTACGGATAGTCATACTCATTCTCCTGTAACAGCAACTATTGTTGTCAGTAAGCACACAACAGCTGGAAGCTCTGAATAAAAGATGTCTTTAATAATGTGTCGAGGAAGTTGAAAAGCACAGAGCAGGAGGTCTTTGGAGACAGGCAGCTCTATTCCTAAAACAGAAACAATAACTAATTCACATATCAGTCATGATTAAGAAAACTTATTTCTAAAAAGTTTCTGCCCAGTGCCTCTTTAATTTGATAAATTTTACATTGATTTAGCTGGCTATTTTCTTATGCCGCGTAAATATTTGGGAAAATTCGTTTTGTAATGAAAAGTCTTCCTAGCAAATTGGCATTTTAGAGTTAGACTAAAAAGACTAGCCAACTAAATTCGTGAACTAGTTCAAAACAACGAACTTCTCTAGTCTACTCAGCCCATTTACTACAGAGCATATTGACTATGGAAGCAAATAAATACAGAATAGACTTCAGGTGATATATTGAAAGTGAAAATGTTACAACAAAATTGGTTTAACAACAACAAAAAATATATTTGTTGACAGAATAGCCTTTTAAAGAAAGGGCAGTGGCAGGTATTTCAGAAAAAGCAAAGTTGAAAATAGAAATTTTCTGATGAAAAATTTTTGGAGAAATCAATTTATTTGTTGATAATCTCATATTTTGGGAACTTCTTGTTTGTACCATTACATCGATTTACATGATTTTCAAAATACTTTTTAAAGTTGCACTGTCTTTTCTGATACTACTCAGTCTTGTATTAGGATTAAGGTATTTCAGATGTATGAGAATAGAATCAGAAAAGCAATCTACATGCTAACATTCCTCAAGTCACTGATGGGTTGACTGGAAGAATGTAAACTCTGAATATACACCCGGTTCTTCTCCATTCATGTTGATCTAGTGAATTCAGCAATCCCTGCCTAAAATTGTCCTGAGTCCAGGCCATTCAGCAGTTTTTGACTGTAATATAATGTCAAGCAAATATGATTGGCTTTGTAGTCTTTGTCAGATGAATTCTGTGAGACAAACATTGCAGAATAATGCAACGTGGGAAGCACAAGGCTTCTTGTATACTGTGTAGGGCAGAGGGATGCCTCAAAACTCCTTTACAATATTATTCTAACAATATCTTACTAGGAAGTCTTTTTCACCCTGAGAACTTTAGGTGTGTTTATGGAGAGGGGCTGGAGAAGAGACTTGTTTACTGCTTCCCAGATTCAAATTCTGACAAATCCTCTTCTTCCTTACAAGAAAAGGAAAATAAAACAGGTCTGAGAGAATAGGAATGAGAATACCAAAAAGGAAAAAAAGAGGTTCTGCTGTTCTGAAGCATAATTAAGGGCCCCCAGAATCTGGACCTCTCTCTGACTTCTTATGTCCTCTGGCATTGTTTATCCCATCAGCTAAATTAATTAAGCACTTAAGTAAAAAACCTCCTGACAGCTGATCAATCAACAAGATTTTCAGAGTGCCTAAATTAATCTCTGAGGAAACATCAATTTGATTACTTCTTTATGTCACATTCACACATGCACACACACCCGGAGATACACACAAATTAGTATATAATTGTTTTGTTATCTTAAGGTTGAATTTCACTTTTAGAAGTTACATTATGAAGAAACTGAGATTTTCTATGTTTGTTCCTTGACCAGAGTCACAAAGCTAATGAATGGCAGATCTAATAATTTAAGTCACGATTATCTGACTATTACCACTACTGGTAGACAAGAGAGTTTAGTTATTAAGAGATAAACTCTTGAGTCAGATGGCATATTCTTGAATTTTGAATGCAATAATTACTATCTATGAAGTTTTTTTGCTTATTAGTTCCTTTTTTTGCCTCTCAGTTTTCTTCTTCTTTTGATATGGAGATAAACTATTTTGTACCTCAGAGGAAGGTTGTGACAATTATAAAAGTGTCTGGAATGTAGCACATGTCCAGTAAGTATTAGTCATGAAGATGATGATGATGGTGGTGATTGGTGTTGTGACAACAAAGACTCACATTGCCTCTAGTGATGAAACAGCCTTCTCTGCAATGGGTGAAGTTCCTATCTCTTGTTAGAAGCACATTTCTCTAAAAGACTGTTGTATGTCTAATGAGAAGGCTTGCTTCAGCCAAAATAAGCCTATTTATTCTATACGTACTTCTTGTACTGGTATTACTCCTTGACCACGATGGAAATGCATGATGACGTCTCTTCCAGAAGCTAAGAACTCTAGGAGCCTTCTTCATGTCATGCCTTCTTATGGAGTTAGGGAAGGAAGCAGACAACAGAGGCAGCATGGATATTACTGGGGTCCCAAAGCTAGTTAGTGTGGCTTTCGGAAAAAAGATCTGCTCTTTTCATCTGAAGCCTCCGGATTGATTACCCCTCCTTCACTCTACTTCTATGCTCACCCTCAATATAAATGGGGACTTAGGGAACTCCTGATGCCACCCTCTGCTTGAAAGATTGTTTTTAAGTCCTCCAAAGATATTAAACTCTGACTTCAAGGATAAAACCTAGCTAAACCCCACAGTTCTTAAGAAAATTTTTTGAAGTGCCTTTGTGTTTCAGTGATTATCAGTGCAGTGCTAAGAAAAAAAAATATTTTTAAACCAAAAATACTCATTTTTGTGGATCATCATATTTGGGAAATTGACTGTTTTCAGATACACTTCTTACACTCTGCTTGACATAATATCAGGGCAGAGAAAGGGTTTTGTTTTCACAAATAATGATGGTATTAAAAATCTTAAGATTAGTCATTGAAGGAAAAAGTGCAATTTAATAGCATATTTTCAAGTTTTACCAAATTCATTAACAATCTGCTAGCAAATGTTTAAGATAAGTTAGTCAATAGATCTCTTAGACTTTTTATTTCCCATTGATATTATGGTATGAGTTTTGAAAGCTTATGGAAAGGATGGGGCAAAAGTAGGTTTATGGTTTTTTCTATAGAAAATAATACAACAATTAATAATAACACAGGAATAAATGATTTCTTGTACTCACAACATAAACCCACTTTTGCCCCACCCTGTATTTTTATAAAAAGTTTATATATATAAACAGAATTTCAGCTGACTTTTACATGAGACAAATAGAACCCATCGTAAGCAACCATTGCCCTGAATGCAAGTCAAGCACTCCAGTTAGAGTTAATGTAGGTTTCCTTTTACTTTCTCACTTTTCACTTTGTTTCTTTCTCTCTCTTAACTTCTCTCTCTCTCTGTCTCTCTTAACCTGTGTCTCACACACACACACACAAACACACCACATGCGTGCACAGACTTGTTTATTCCAAAATTAATCTATAATGGTAGCTAGTTGATGTGATATTTTTCAAGCAACCTAGATAGCCTAGAGCAGACTTTAAAATCCTGGAATATTATGAAACTTCTAAACTAATGTGAGGTACATGTCAATGACACTTTAATCATCCCTTTTTATTAATAAGATGGCATCATACATTTCTGCAGCTCATGGTGTACTTCGATCTCACTACTTTTGATTCTCAAAAAAAAAAAACTTACCGAGAAAGATAGGACATATAATAAAATTCTTATTTTACAGGTCATGAATGTAAACAAAACTAATCAAAGAGCATGATAACACACTTCATTTTTGTAAATTATAGTGTGCTATGTTGTCCATACTCATTTATAACACTAAAGTTCTTGATTCATCCCAAAATGTCTATCAACATATATGTGAGCATTTAGCTCACGTGAGTAAATCACAAAGGAATCTGAGATTAGAGGTTTGGAGGCCAGTAAAGCTGGTAGTTTCTCTACTTCCACTTCCGTGGGCTCGATCACAACCCCTCTTTATGTTCACCCTGCTGGCCAGCATCATGATCAACAGAAAGAAGAGCATAATTCCATGCACAGACATGACCTACTCCTGAAAAATAAATTTAAAACGTACAATTTGTTGGACCAGAATATTTATAATTTCCTGAAAGTCATCTGATATGCAAGCATCTATCCCTGTCATTTTGCTTCCTGCTGAGTTTGTGTGTGTGATGCTCTGTCCTCATACGGTGTGCAGGGGAAGTAAAGGGATCTGGCAAGGCTAACAGCCAGGCTCTCTGGTTGGTACATAAACTTTTATGTACTGACCTATAAAAAACTTTACATGTGAGGAAAATTCTTTTCAGGGGACAACTACTTACCATGAGACACTTAAATACAAATTAAGTAAAATAGAATTTACTTTTCTTTCAAACTCAATATTAGCAACAAAAAAACGTACTTTCTTGTCATTTCTAATAATGATTAAATATTACACAAGTTAATCCAGATAATAAACCAAGAATTTAGTTCCTCCATCCCTTGGCCCAGTTCACACCCTAAGGTACTATATTTATTAATAAAATAGCCTATAAAATATTGTTTCTAGACCATGGTATGGTGACTCCACACCCACACATACACCTTAAAGATAAAACAAATTATTTACAAGCAGGGTTATGTTATTTCCTACTATTTTTTATTATTTTTTGCTACATAAAACTGGTTGCTAGACCTTAGAATAATTTTTAAATCTTTTTCTCTTCTTTTTTCAATTACTTGTATTTTCCTTTTTTTCTTTTTACTTTTTCTGGAGAATATTTTTTTACTTTATACCTATAAGAATCATGAATTATTCATAGACTCTAGCTGATATCTATACTCTAAAAAGAATAAAAATAATATGAATAAAACTATAACAATGTTATAATTATATATAGAATCTTTACCTCTTACATAGCACTTTTATTAATTTAATCACATTTGATTTTCCAAGACTATGGTATAATAATTTATTGCTTATGTTTTACCGATTAGGGAAGTAAAGCTTAAAGAATTTTTGACCCTGCACAAATCTCACACCTAATTTGGGGTAGTGTCCAGAAATCAGTGCTTTGCCTAAAGCCCGTACACTCTCTAGGGCTTCTCACTGCTGCTTTTTCAGTGTCTTAGTGAGTTTGTACCCCTCTCCTCTGCATTTATGGGTATCTTATGTAATTCAGACTTACATGTTTGAATTTAGTTAGCAAGACACGGCAAAATGCTGACCACTAAAGTATAGTGTAATAATATAAATATACATCATCAATCTTCATATCCAAGTAACTTTCCATAGTAAATACCATATAATTTATTTTCTGTTAATCCCAATATGGCTTGGTTGCTATAGATAGCACCGACATACAGTGATTATAACATTATTCTACTAACTATGAAGATTTAATAATCCAAAATCCTTACAGAACTGATATAATCTCTCTCCAGAGACCCACTTCCATTCATCAACCCTTGTCTTCAGATTCTGAAATGAATTACTTCATATTTACTCTAAGGCAGCATAACTTTGTCTTTTGACTGCAAGTTTTCATTCTGGAAACAGCCAGTATTCATTTTGGACTCAGTCTGGTGAAAAAGTTGCTGATCAAGTATGATTATACAAGGTCTGTATGGAAAAAGTTCATCCATTGTTAATACAATGAGAATGGTTTGTATGACATCCATGTAACCTGGCAGCCAAGGAGAGTGGACTGGAATGCACATACATGAACAATGACAACTTCACTGTACTAGTCAGTGGGGGCAGTAGATGCTGTTGAGTGAGCATATGTACTGTGTGGTTATTGCATTCAAAATGATTGAGAAGAGCAATTAATTTGCATCAAATTTTTTGTAAAGCTTGAACATTCCTCCTTGGCACTTAGGCTATTGTTACTAAAGAATAAAATTAGAGCCCCTTGCCAAAGAGACTAGGCAGTAGAAGAGCAGAAGGTAGACAAGAAATCTATCTGGCGTGCAGCTTATGGGCAGATTGTTTTGAACCAGATACATGATGAGTCATGTGCTGCCTATTCCACTGTTTATAGGCACATCAAAACATGGATTGCTTAGTGCACAGTTATACTAAATCTAATTTAAATGGTGGACAATAGGCAATGAAAACAGTAACAATTTACATCTACAGAGTTTAAGCTTTTTAAGTTATTTAATTGCATTACTCTTTATTTGGTTTAGTGTTATTGAATAAATGCCTTTTTGAAAAATGTATTTAATTTTTCTTTTTCATTAGGCATGCTTAAGGGAAAGTTTATTTCTACAAACAATAATTCACACTACTCTAGTTCACCACCTGATAATAACCGAAATTCACTTATCTGAATTTCTGGAAATGAGGAAGAAGAGTAATTTCCTATTTTATTTGAAAATTATAATTAAAATGAATTATAATAGCCAAACTCAATTATATTAGCAATTTATTTAATCTAACTTTAATTTATTGAAACAAATTTAATCTGAGTCTTGGTACATGTTGGATTTTTGTCGATATGGACTCTTTATAAATAATAATCTGAAATTATAGAATGACATTAGTATATTTAGATCTGTGCCCTCTTCTCAAAATAGTTAACAGGATTTATGTTTTACCTTTGATCTTAAAAAAATTGAAATTCATACTAAAGTTGTCAATTCAGTGGGTTGAATAAATGTAGAAAGAGCAAAGGACAATGAAATAGAAAACAGGATGAATCATTTCAGATATTGAGATTAATGATTTAGTTTCCTAGCTAAATCATAAAGACCATTTGACAAAATTATAAATAGAGATGCTTTCTTTCCTGGGAATATAGGAAAATAAAATAAATTAATTTTAATTTAAAATTTAAGCAGAGTTAAAGTTAAAATTTTTCCAACAGTAGTATTTTGATCTTTTATTAAGCTTATATTTAAAAGTCAAAGATCATGATAAGAGACATTCCTGTTTTGCAGCCTCATCTTTCATTTCTACTTAAATAGCTGTCACTTAATAGGTTAGAATGTGTAAATATAATGCAGTAATGAATAAATAAAGCTGTATAGTGTTGAGATTAAGCGCTTGTTGTAGGAGACAAGCAGATGTGTGTTTTAATTCTGATTTTGTCACTTAATATGCTTTTGACTTTGAAAGTTATTTTAAAATCCCAGAGCCTTACTTTTTTATATTTAAAAAGAAGTTAATAAAATAAGGTACCTATTGTGAAGAATAGATGAACAATGTTTACCGTTGTATAATGCACAGGATGAGAAGCAGTCTCTAATTGTTGCTTTACTTTCTCCTTCCCCTTTTGCTCCTTCTACTTCCCCTCCTCTCTCTCTCTCTCTCTCTCTTTTTTTTTTTTTTTTGGTATCGTTACTATCACCAGATGTTTTGGAATCCATTTAATTAAATAAAAATTCAATCATTCCTATGTTTGTTTCATACAGTTGGTTAAATCAAATGACTAAATGTAATGAAAGACCTCAATTGATTCCAGATTAGTGCATCTAGTGATCTTATTTAATTTAGAGCAGGATGTAGAAAATGCTTTCATAAAGATGACTAAATTCTAAATTGATACATTCAAAATACTTTTTATGTGACTTATTGAACAATTTTAGAGACAGAAATGAAATATAATTATGAGGGTTTTATTCACCAAGGGTTTTTTATGTTTTTATGTTTTCTAATTCAACTATTATCAAATATTCATATTCTCTACATTTTTATAATTTGACTTTATACTCAGATATTATATGTTAATGTTCACAAGTGATTATAATGCATATGAAGACTTTGGGCACTTTGAGAAAATAGAATCTATTTAAATATATGGCCCATGGTGATATAGGTTGATCTGAACAGATAATGCATTTGTTCCAAGCTGTTGTCAATTTGGGCTGGGTACCTGAAGACAGTGTGGCCTAAAATGGAAATTCTTCAACTTTGGGTTTAATTCTGGATAGGATATTAAATTATATTGTGTTTCAGGTGGCATTTAACTTCTGGAAGTTATGTGCTTCTGCAGAATCTTTGAGACACCATTTTAATTCTAAGGTAGTTATAAGAATTGTAACCTGGATAATAAAGATTATTGAAGAAGGAATAACTGTGAAATGAAGAATTGTAATCTTTGCTTTTGGGGTAATAAGGGGTCAGGTCCTGAAGCTTAGCCAATGCATTAGCAAAAATCTCTTTCTATATCTAATCTTTATGTTTATATTACTCCCATCCTTTATAAAATTGATATGTCTATGTGGATAGTTTGACTTTTGTTTCACAAATGCAATTTTATTTATCCAGAATTAAAATCCTATGACAGACTAAGCCAACAATGAAAGGACAAATTATATGGACCATTGTCCAGCTTTTTAATCATGTCAATTTTAACTTTGAGTAACATGGAAAAACGTCGTAGGGTTTTCAGCTAAAAAGTGACAGGCTCTAACATATTTTGACTTGATCATTCTTGTCATTATGTAAGACATAGAGGGGTCAATGCAGAGAAACTAGTTAGGAGGCTAATGCAATAATCTAGGCAAGACTGGTGTGATAGTTTTGGAGTCAATTATGAGTGGTTAGATTTTGGTAATTTTGAAGAAACAGCAAACAAAGTATTATATGTGGAATATGAGAGGAAGAGAGTCACTCAGGACAATTCTTCCAAGGGTTTTTTTTTTTTTCTCAACAACTTTTACACATAAGGATAACTTTGTGAGAGTAGTTGATGAAAGGCGAGAAACATTATTAGTCATGTATTGCACATTGAGTTCTCTAGATGCACCCAGTGAGATGCAGTTTGAGGTACAAAATATTAGGGACTGATGCCTGTGAAGGTAGTGGGTAAAACAAGACTGGATAGAGGAAAAGTTTAATTGTAATGCAGGACTGCCCATGTCATGACTAATTTGATGGGCTGCACTGCACCGAGTATTGCCTATCAGTGTGTCCTGCAGAAGGCTGAAATGACTTGGCTTGTATACCCCGCCGTCCTTCAGTCACTGGATACCGCTTCCCCCAAACAAGACAGCTTTCTGCGGTTGAGGTGCACCCTAAAAGATCTGGCAGTTGGAGGTGTCGTGCTGACTGCAATAACTGCATGCGGCCAACAAACCTGTCCTTGAAAGGAGATCTGGGTAGTGAATCTCCATGTATACTACAATCCACCTCTGGTGGCATTTTGATCCACTTTTCTATATTCATTCAGAGAGCAGCTCCTCTAGGATGTAAATGACCTTGCTTTCCAAGGGGAACCTTACAAGACAGACATTAATTGGACAAATTACAGCTGGTCTCAGGGCTAAAAATCATGCTTATTTTCTCCCTCCTCCACTATCTATTCTGGCTTCCCCCAAACTGCTTCTCAACTGCTACCTTTGTGTCCTAAGTGCATTGCATGGTGAAGTTACTTAGACCCTACTCCCGAAGGAACTGGAGCCATGATCCTCAGGCACAGTTGTCATTGCTATGAATTTACAGTCACAATCGGCCAAGCTTATAATAAGAAGTATCCAATCGAAACAACTGAATTCAACATTTATTTCTTCTTGTGATCCATTATGTAACAGCACCCCTATAATTTTCAGGGTTCATTACCCCTGCCTAGAGAATGATTCCTCTTCTTGTCTTAAGGTCCTTGGAAATAAGGAGCCCAATATGCTCAGAAAGGCAGCTGCATGTTATAATTATAATTAAGTAAGATACCATATGTGCCCCTGGTGAAAGTAGTTTCCTTTTACAGGTCAGGATTTCTTAAACTACAAAGTCCAAAATTGTGGAGCCATAAAGCATAAAATCCCCCATGGAGTCATCAGAAATGATAGTAAGTAATACCACTCCAGCTTCCATCCCTGGTTTCTAGATGCAAGTGCATTATTTCTGTTGGAGATAAAAATTAATTAAATGTTTTGTCAATGTCTCGGCAGCTAGCACCTCATCCTTTCAGAATATATCCCTGGAGGGGTCAATTCAGCTGGGCTTTCATCAGACTGCCCTAGTGCTCTATCAGGCTGGAAGCTTCCAGATAGAGCAGAATGCGATGTAACATATTAAGTCATAAGCCCACAACCACACCTGCTTTGCTGAAGGTGGGTTCCCTGGTCTCCTGTGATATTTCATGGGATTTCATTCCAGTACATCAGCCCTCAGATAGTGGTGATGGTCAAAGGCCAGGAGCAGGAAAGGCAAATCCATAACCAGAATTTGTCTACTATTATGTCCATTCCAGGGAAGGGCCATGGTAAAATCAATTTTCCAGATGGTCTACTCAAGAAGTGATGTCTATGAAGATTCAACACTGGCCTCTATTGCTGGCATGGCAGGTATTAGACAATAATAATAATTAGATTAACCTCAGTAAGTGAAGTCCCTGACTTCGGGCCCATGCTGTGGCCCTTTAGTTCACATGCCCATCTTGACAAAAAATGCGGTTGCTGAAGAAAGAAGATAACTGTCATCAATTGGACAAGAGATTTTACCCTCTTAACTGTTTAATTTTTTTTTTTTCCTACTTGGATGCTTCCTTTTAGATGCTAACATGTTACACACAGATCTCTAAAGGTCGTCGGCAGCCGTCCGTCTCGAGAGACGATGGTGTAGCTTCTTAAGAGTCTATCTGCACCGCCGAGAATGGCTGTGCAGTCCGACTCGGGAGTGACATGGTATCTGTCTCCTCCCGTGTTGAATCGACATCTTGCGATGACGCTGGAGTGTCCTCTCCAGTGAAGCTGAAGCTACAGAGCCTGGGCAGGGTGATATGGAGGGTCTGCTGTTGCCCATGCAGCAGACCCCCCCTCTCTTCGCAGCTGAGGGATCCAAGGGAAAGACGGAGTCAATACAGCTTGGCTTCAGGTGTGCCGCAGGAGTTGCCGGTGTTGACTACAACGTCAAACCGCCTTAGGGACTCCGGCTCCGGATTTTCTGTCGGGGTTTACTCCCTTAGCCTTTCCCCTGAAGAGGTATGCTGCAAGGTATGCAGTGATTAATTAAGCATGTACACTGTAAACCATAGGATGACCAATAAAAAATAAAATCGAATCCCTATGTTATAACAAAATTCTTAAAAGAGCACTAAACTATGAGTCAAAAACAGTCTTATCCTGAATATACCATCAGTAGGACTGTGACTTTGGCCAATGGTCGCTGCATTTGTGTAATAAGAATATTACTGTCTCTGAATGATTCAGTGTGTTATAGTGATAAATAGTAAAGTTTGATGAAATCTGAGTAATATTTTAAAAGTATTTATGAAATAAAGGTGATCATAAGCAGAATAGCTGAAACCAATGATACATGGTAAGAGTCTTAGTCATATGAGTATAGACATAGTGATTCTCCCTTGGGGAAGCTTGATTTCCTTCCTTCTCATTTTCCATGTCCACTCTAGTCTAACCATTTCCTCAAAGTAATAGGTTCTTTCTTCTGGGACTGCATGAATGCCTTTCAGGTTATTGCAGAAGGCAGTTTTGCAACACGGCTTCACCTCAGCACTTGATGATTTTATCTCAGTACTTCAGAGGTCACCAGCTTTTGCATGTGTATCATTTATTCCTTAATACTGAAGTTAAAGGTACACGATTTAGATTTTGTGGTTGCTTTTACATCAGCGTCTCACTTCTGAGTAGACATATCTGAATGAAATAGGGTAAATTCTTAAACTATTTTCCCAACCCTGCAAAAAAATAAAAAAGATGATTAAATGACATGGAAGTTTATTTCTCTTTTATGTAACCATCCAGCACTGACTCATGCAGGGCCAGGGGCAGGTTCTGTTATCTTCTTCATCCAGTGACATCCAGGCTTCATCTAGTCATCACTACTTTTCAGACAATATAAAGGGACAGAAAATACAGAGCTTATGCTTTAAAATTTGATTTATAACCCACTCACTAATTCTAACAAAATGTTTTCTGAACTCATCATATCTGATCTGGGAAATTGGAACTAAGAGCTCCTTAGAGAGAATTAGCAGTTCTCATCTAAGGTAGAAAAGAATATCACAAAGTAATGTTAAGCCTAGGTAGGTCAAGACAAGTCCAATATAATAAATTAGGAGCAGAAGAAACTAGTATTTGATAATGGGATAGAAAAAAGCAGCATGTTATCATAGCTGAGTTATATAATTACAGAATCATAAAAATAAAAAAAATATTAATTCTTATTATTGAGGTCTTGAGCTGCAAAATTTCTATAGTCACCTAACAGACTTAACTACACTGTGACTGCTTCTTAGTTTTTCATGAAAATACATTAAAACTTACCTGCACATGTTTATACTCCTTCTTTCCTGGACTGGGCTAAAGGTTTCTATTCCTTACCATTTGCTAAGTCTTAGTAAAAAAACCAAAGCAACGTTTTTTTTTTTTCAGAAGTAGCAGTCTAAGAACTTTTATATTAATTGTGTTGGCCAGCCCAACTTTCAAGATGAACTTTAAATATGGAAATACTGTCAGTGACAAAGATAAGTTTTTCATACTCACTTTGTTTGGGCAATTTGTTTGACTCTACAAAGTCATCAAAAGTACGTGGCATCATTCAATAACTGGGCATACAGGCAGAACTGTAGAATTTCCTCCCCAAATACAAATCTAGGCCAACTATACCCAAGGCATTTTTTTACTACCAGACTTCTTTGCTGTGCTATAATTATTTCTTAATATAAATCATAAATTATTTATAACTATGCTCATATTGACAAAATACTTATTCACTGGCGATTATTTCCTGTTAATCTTGTCATATGGCTGCTGTTCATTATACGGTGTCCTAATTAACTAGTGTAATTAAAAGTGTAATTAAAATATATTACTTTGTCAAGACTGTGACCATTTGATGTATACAAGGACAATAGTACTGTTTCTACGAGAATGCAATACTCAAATACTTAGGTCCTCAAAATCTTCTCAGTGCATTTGAAAGGATTAGCATTTGTGAAATCATTGGTTTAGAATTACAATAGATAATAACCCCACTAAAAATAATAAATACTCAAAACAGATGTTTATTATATAGTTATTAGAGTCAAATGTTTGTGATGTGGAATACAGAATGGAAGAATTTGATAATAATTTATCCCTGGTAAGAATCAAAGCTCAAAGCCATCTGTTTCTTTTAGGCAAATTATATTTCAATTAGGTCAAGTTAAGCCATTAAAATTAACAGTAGTGAAATTTCTCAAAAACACATTAATAACTTTAATTGCCCAGACTACATCTGTGAGTTCATTTCTCCTTGGCAGATTGTTGGGGTTTTCCATTAAACACAGGTTTTGAAAGATTTTCCACTTTGTTATTTTCTTAGAAGGAAAAATATAATGTAAAGTTAAGATAATCTGCACTCTCAATCAGGTCATTGCTTATTCTTATGTTTTGTTTTGTTTTTTTTAAATTAGCCTTTCTCTGTATTTTATAATCCATCATCTAACACCATCTTCACATTTATAGCATTTTACTCTATACTAAATACCATGGGGCTTACAACACATTTTGCATAAAATATTAATTAGTTTTCTCTGAACAAAAGACATAGTGATCAGATACATTGTTTCACAGACACTCTGAGTCTAATGTAGAAAGGCTCATTATAACTACTTGACAAGGGATCACTTTCTTATAAAATTTAGTTTAAACAAGGAGTTTGCTAAGTCAGTTTAACCAGAAACCCCCACCCTTGATATCTGATCATCCTTGATATTTCATTGGGTTTTTTATCCTCCACCATCCCTCAGGTGATATGTGATCACCCTGACATATCTTGCATGAATCTTTTAAGAGTGGTAGCCAGTGTCCCCCTTAACTCTGATGTTTCCTCTTAGTAATTTTTCATGCATTAACCCCTACTCAGCTTCTTGGCTCTAAAATCCGTCTGACCTTGTTGAATTTGGAACTGAGCTCAGTTCTGTACTGACGTCTCCTTTCCCCAATGACAATAGTCCTGAATAACATATTTTTACCACTTTACTGCTCAGATTCAGTCATCCTCTGATGCCATGCATTCCAAGCATCTGTTTGGGGGCCAGTGAACCAACACATCAGGTGACCAACAGGCTTAGTAAAAAATATGCGATGCGTATATGAACAATCTGGAATTTATGGATATTTGAAAAATGAGCAATGTCTTTGGAAATATTCTTAATTAAATTTGGGGAAATGGAATTGGCTTCTCGGCAACCAACTCAAATTTTATAATTGCTTCCAGGAGTCTTTGAGGAATAAATACTCCTCTGAAAACTATGGTGAAAAAAGAACAAGAACAAGGTAAGTAGGGGGAGGGCTTAGTAAAGGAACTAGTATAAATAACCCGTGGACATGGACAACGGGGTGGGAATTGACTGTAGGAGAAGGGGTGGGATGAGTAGGGGGGTGCAATGGGGGAAAA
This sequence comes from Furipterus horrens, assembly GCF_987537825.1. Classification (NCBI taxonomy): domain Eukaryota; kingdom Metazoa; phylum Chordata; class Mammalia; order Chiroptera; family Furipteridae; genus Furipterus; species Furipterus horrens. Next base: position 28,601,477 of record NW_028327172.1, on the reverse strand, counting down.
AGTGGGACAACTGTAATAGAAAAACAAAGCAAACAAACAAAAAAGAACAAGAAATTATTGGTACAAAGGGGGACTGCAAGGGATCTGTTAGAGGCAGGTTCTGCCCCCATAATGAGAGGTGGGTATCAAATGGCAGACATCAGAATATCCCGTCGTCGGCAGCCGTCCGTCTCGAGAGACGATGGTGTAGCTTCTTAAGAGTCTATCTGCACTGCCGAGAATGGCTGTGCAGTCCGACTCGGGAGTGACACGGTATCTGTCTCCTCCCGTGTTGAATCGACATCTTGCGATGACGCTGGAGTGTCCTCTCCAGTGAAGCTGAAGCTACAGAGCCTGGGCAGGGTGATATGGAGGGTCTGCTGTTGCCCATGCAGCAGACCCCCTCCTCTCTTCGCAGCTGAAGGGTCCAAGGGAAAGACGGAGTCAATACAGCTTGGCTTCAGGTGCGCCGCAGGAGTTCCCGGTGTTGACTACAACGTCAAACCGCCTTAGGGACTCCGGCTCCGGATTTTCTGTCGGGGTTTACTCCCTTAGCCTTTCCCCCGAAGAGGTATGCCGCAAGGCAGCGGAGGTTTTTTGGAGTCAGAGTTTTCCTTCTCTGATGTGCCCTGACTGGAAGATCGAACCAGCGACACTTAGCTCGCAGGCCGACGCTCAATCCACTGAGCCAAACCAGCCAGGGTTAACATCAGAATATAAGTATTAGCAAAACGTAATAGAACTGCAGTGGTTACAATATCTGGAGGTACTACATTTACTGTGTGCTATAGGGTTTGAATGGAAAATAAATCCTCCCCTAAATGAGCCTATAGTGCAGGTTTGTTTGCATTATTAAAGGAAAACCATGACAACACTATTGCCTCTTTAATCGCTGGTTTCAGCCAGCTGGAACTTTACAGGGTTCTTTCAGTTTTATCACATTAACTTGAGTCAAACCACTTTCAGGAAACAAGGGAATTTTTGACTCTCATTATTCAAAAGCATGTATGGTCTTCAACCATTAAAATCTTCAGGCATATTTGGACTTAGGAAGTCAAGAAATATCTCTGGATTCAGTTAGTTCAGTTAACATTTTGTACATATATATGAGGTCTGTCCAGAAGGTATCCAGCCATGTAATGTGAAAAAGAGAGACATTTATCAAAGAAAATACAAGATACAAGGGACATTGTACATAGAACGATGATGCCTCAGTCCCCTTCAAAGTAGGCACCTTGGTACTGCACACAGTTCTCCCAGTCACCATAAGCTGCCCCATCCTTTTTTCCTGAATCTTATGGGTGGTCTGAAGTCTCTTCCCTTTCAAACATGATTTTAGTTGTGGGAAAAGCCAAAAGTCATACAGCATCATATCTGGGCTGTAGAGGGGCAGAAACAACTGGTGATGTGATATTTCACCAAAAAACTCTGCACGAGATGTGATGCATGAGCAGGCATGTTGTAATGAAGCTGTCAGTCACCAGTTGCCTATAGCTGCAGCCTTGTGAATCATTTGAAGAGTTTCCATGAAGGAACGTTCAAGCTTAATGCAAAATTTGGTATAGATTCATCGCTCTACTCACCAATTCATTTTGAATGCAAAGCCACACAGTACACATGCTCACTCAATGGCGTCTACCACCCCCACTGACTAGTACAGTGAAGTTGTCATTGTTCACACATGCACATTCCAGTCCACTCTCCTTGGCTGCCAAGTTACATGAATGTAACACAATGGGTGGATTTTTTCTGAACAGACCTTGTATATTGCCTTTCCTGTTTATTAGCTTCCATAGCAAGAAAGTTGTATTTCCATGGAAAATTTCTGGATTACATCCTCAAAATTTATTCTTCAGTAATTTCTGTAAGCTTTGGGATTCTAACTCATATATTCTGTTAAAAAATGTTAAGAAGAAAATCAGAGACACTAATGTATATTCATCCCCACCAGGCTGCCTAATGGTTCAGGTTCCAATTTACAATGTGTGGGTTCTTTCCGATACTAGCTGCATGTCCCACACTTTAACTCAATTCTGACATGATCTACTTAGAAATAGTGTCAGATCCCACAGGTTAAAGTCTCAGTCCTATATAATGCCTGTTCTTCCCCACTTCAAGTGCCAAGAACACATCCAGGTCTTACATGTCCAGGTAATCTTCTGTGTGTAGATTGGAGGTTCCCATGACCCCTCTCCTTAGGTTTGATTAATTTGCTAAACTGGCTCACAGAACTCAGAGAAAGATTTGACTTAGTAGAGTTCAAGTTTATTATAAAAGGATATAACTTAGAAATAGCCAAATGGAAGAGATGTACAGGGCAAGGAATGGGGCAAAGGCACAGATCTTCTAAGCCCTCTCCTAATGCATGGCTCTACATAAATCTCCACCCATACATCAATCCAGAAACTCTTCAAAACTGTCCTTCTGGGTTTTTATAAGGCTTCATTACCTATTCATGATTGATTAAATCATTGACCATTGTTGATGAAGATTCATCCTCTAGCCCCTCTGCCCCTTGGAAGTCAGGGGGGTGGAACTGAAACTTTCAATCTTCCAATGACAGGGTTGATTTTTAGTGGCAACCAATCCATCCTTAAGTGAGGTCCAAAAATCACCTCATTAACACAAACTGTGGTGTGATTGAAAGGGGTTTGTTATGAATATGAAGACACCCTTATCTCTCTTATCACCTAGGATATTATTCCAAGGGGGATTGGAAGCTATGTGCCAGGATAGGAAGGTAAAATATATATTTCTTCTTATTAATCACAATATTACACTGCCTCTTTTTCATTTTTTTGTTACAATGAGTAATGAACCCAACTTGTTCAATCTGATAGTCATTGGATAGAAGGTATTGACATCTGAGAAAAAAAATAAGATTTCACTGGTTACATAATACTTATCTTAACAGCTGTGTATTCATCATTAGGCAGGGACCCTTATTTTTATTTGTGATCACGTAACTATATGAGCCTTCCTATGCTGACCACAGAGTGTCTCTGAAATATGTATCTGATTATTATGTCTTTTGTTGACAGAAAAAAATAATATTTTATGCAAAACATATTGTAAAGCCCACAGTATTTAGTAATTGTGTAGTAAAATGCTGTAAATGTGAAGGTGGTGTTAGATAATTTTTATGAAATATAGAGAAAGAATAATTTTTTAAAAACTCATAAAGAAAATCAATGACTATTTTCTTTCCATGTTGCTTGGAAATACACTTCATCTAAATTTTCACAGTTCATTTTTTCTTCTAAGGAAATAACAAGCTCAGCAATGTATCACCTTACGTGGCACACGTTTTTCTTGAGATATGCCTTGAAAAGTACAATAGTTTAACTTCAACATTACCGATTTTTATGTTAAAACTTAACCTTTTTTTATACCCTCTTAAGTAACTCTACCTAAAGATATTATAATCGCTAAGTTCCAAACATTTAACACTACCTAGCAATTCATTACTCCCACATCATTCATTTCCCAGACTATAAATCACCAGAATAGCTCCGTGCCTTTAATTATTTAGAAAACTCTAAAACACTATATCTGTACATGCACAGACAGCTGTTTTTCAAGATATTTTTTAGTTTATTCAAGTGCTTGAGGTAACTGAAATCATGCATAATTATAATTCTAACTTACTATATGCATGTACAAAAACCAATATTGTCCTTACCTTCCGACAAGTCCTCTATTGGTGCAAGCAGACCAGTAACATAATTATACCACTGTGAAACTGAAACGGAGGTCAGACAACAAAATTTTCTTTTCCAGAATTATTGCCACTGGTCATACAATGAGTTCATGTATATCAAGTGAATTAAAAACTCTTTAATTCTTATTATGTATTTGTCTTCAGTTTCACATGTAATGAGATCATGTAGGAGTGACATTTAAAATTATTTACATTTTTATTTTCATTATAGTATGTTAATATATAAAAATAAGGAGTAAATGGATTAAAAACAAGGTCATTTAGAACCTTCTCATGTAGAATAGAATTTTTTGAATGCATCTTTATTTTTCTGGGAAGAAGCTTTAGGAATTTCATCTGATTTTCAATTTAGGAAACATCAAAATATTTTTAAATGGCTAATATTTTACAGAAGTAGTTTTTTAACAATTGTATTCATTGTAAGAGTTCTTAGAAAATATATTTATACATTATTAGTGAGAATAAAATCTGGTTCAAATTTTTCTCAAAACTTTTAACTTTGTATTGAAAGTTATATTTATATACACTTTCTTACTCTGTAATATCTAGTAGTTTATCCTAATAAAATTATAAAAGTGCTGATAAAATTTTAGCCAGAAGGCTATTCAATATAGCATTCTTATAACTGTAAGAAGTGGCAAATTAATTTTTAATAATCAAGCATGAAATGGAATATTAAATAGCCACTGAAATTAAGAGAACATTGTATCTTTCTACCCCAAGCTTTAGCAACCAATTTGCTTCTATTCCTATGTATTCTTCTTTCCAATTACTGTAGATGAGCTCTCTAAACGGGTTTAGGCTTGCCTCTGTTTCCTTGTTTAATTGTTCAGTCTCCTACGTACATTTTTACCCAGAGACACGCAATTAATAAGTAACAAGGCTGTGATTCTAACAATGGCTATTTTGGATTCCAAAGCTCACACTCTTTTCCTTAAATGCAAATACTCAGAAACTTGTTATAATTGTTGAAAATTTGTTTCTCTTCAGTACTTCTTCAGATTGAAATAAGTAAATATAGAAATCAGGTTGGTAAACCCATTAAGACTCAATTTCTTGTTCTTTCTCTAACAACATCACTGCAAGAATGATCTCTCTTCTACTTATAATTTTTTCTTATCAATATGCAAATGTAAATGTTAATATCTTTTTAATCCCACACATTTAGCTATAGTCAGATTTCTCTGATCTACTCTAAGAGTTGTCTGTACTTCAGTTCCTACCCTCCCACCTCTCTTGAACTCTAATTTAGATCTCATTCCCACAGCTCTTCTGACCTAACCCTTGTCAAGGTCTGCAATGACCTCCAAATCACTAAGACCAATGCACATTTCTCAGCTCTAATCTTATTTTGACTCATCATCGTCATTTTATGCATGTAATTATCCTCCCCTTCTTTAAATAACATATTTATTTGGGTTTTGTAAATTAAAATCTTACCTCTAAATAAAGGGGGTATTTTATGGATCAGTCATTGGAGTTTTCTTCTTCTCTCTCTACTTTCACACTGTAAACTCTATGGGAAAAATATCAAGTCAGTGACAAACAGGGACCACATAGATAATTTTAAATTTTTATAAAAAATATAAATAACAGTTTAATTTTAATAATATACTTACTTAAGACAATATATGAAATATAATTGAAATACAATCAATGTAAAATTATTAATTTGAAATTTTAGATTAATTTTTCATACAATATCTTCAAAATGCAGTGTATTTTATACTTTGGGTACATCTTAATTCAGACAACTCACATTTCCAATATTCAGAAGCCACATGTGGTTAGGGCTACCATATTGATCTCATTTATGGCTTTAAATACCATACCTCTGCTGAATGTTCTCAAATTAACATATTTGGAACTACTTCCCTGACCTAAAATGCCTATCTGGCATCTCTACTTGGATCTCTAATACCGCATCAAACTAAAATACCAAATGATTTCTAGCTGCCACTCCCACAAAATGTCATCTGTCTTTTCTATCTTAGTAAATGCTAGCTCTGTTTTTATAGTTCCTCAGGTCCCTCAAAAAAGTATGTCTATAGTTTTACACACACACTCACACACTCACACATACACATTGAGAGTTTCACTGAATGCTGGTCTACACTGAGCATTTGATTTGGCTGCTAACCTTGTTAGAACTGGAGTTACTTCTAAACTCTGTATACAGTCTGATCATTCCTGTCCACTGCCTCCTCCTGTCGTTCCCTGATATCAGGTCCTTGTTGGAGTTGCTGTTTATCATGGCACTTGTACTGTTGCTTTTCTATAGTGATGATTTTTTTTCTGTATTCAGAACTCTATAAAAAATAGAAAATGGAAGACAGACTCACAGAACTGTATTTCAGTGTTTTCACCTCATCTAATTTTTAATTTGTATCACCCTGTAGGCATTTCTGTTTCTAATGCTGGATCATAGAACATGAGAGGCAAGTTACAAAGGGGGTCCTGATGTTCTGTTCACATTAAAGATGTTGGTAACATTTGCTATTTTTATCAATTATTAATAAAAAAATAACTTATTTATTTTTAAAATTTAATAATTGAGTGTTTTTTATACTTAAATCTAATCATTTGAGCAACATTTAAGAGAGCTATATTTAAGGCAAATTAGATAAATACACATGAACTATTCTACCCACTGTAGTAGTTTTGAACTTAAAATGTTTCTGATTTCTTAAAAAACATTTTTAAAAGAACAATATGAAGTCATAACTGCATCTAACTGGCTATTTTATTTCTGTAAATAAAAAGAATATGTGTGATGTATTGAGATACTTATCAGTAATAAACTAAAACCCTTGCTCTCACCTGTAACATAACTAAATTAACAAACCACACAGACAACAAAAATGAGTTTTAAAATGCTCAAAGAGGTTAATTTTCCTCTGTATTTTATTTAACTGCCTTAATATAGATAAAACTTTCAATGTTTATTAAATATAGTTAGAGATACGGGTACAAAACTAATCACAATAAACCGTGGCACTCTCAATGTGTTTGTACACAACTCATGTTTTTTTTTGAAGTGTTAATTTAAATTAAATGAGTCTCGTGATCTCCTGGTTAAATATAAGAGAAAAAATATTTCAACCTCCATTGTCATCTCTGAAATAATCAAAAGCATACTAAATAGTAAATAAATTTAAAAACAGGCAAAATATTAAAACTATTTGCTTTAAAAAACAAACAAACTAGGAAATAGTCATAATGCTTACCTATCAATTGGTAAGAATAGATTTTGTCAGTTGTGAAACTTGAATCAATTCAAGGGGAAGTGGTAAAGTACAAGGCACATGATCAGACCTGACTAAAAGTGCCTTTGCTTTGGACCTATAACTTGAGGGTCCAACCTTCTGGGTCAGGATTGAAAAAGTATAGAAAGAGCTCAGGGGTGACTGTGTAAAACTTCTCTCTGAATGAATAAGTTATGATTGCTCCTCTGATATTGTATTACACATTCTGCTAAATGTTCAGTACCAAATGGGGTTTTCATCCTATTGTATGGAGAGACACTCTTGTAATTTGCATTATATACTCATTTTAGCTTCAAGGATGAGAGTAAATGCACCCATCAGAAAGTTATTTTGTTAACCCTGTTTTACCTTAATATTATGCATAATTAAAACATTTTACTGGATTATGCTTACAAAAAACAAGAAAGAATGAATATTATTATTTTTTACCTGGTTGAAAACCACTGGGCCAGTGAATATTGTACAAGTCTTCATGAACTTTGCAAATGTAATCCTGTACAATAATAATTATATAGTCCTTGCTAAGTTACATTATATTAGAATAAAACATAAAGAGGATAGTCTTTGTTTCTTGCCTGATAAGGTCAATGACTGTGTTACCAAAGTAATTATGAAAAAACATTTAATCTGGCAATTAAAAGTACTCGTAGTGTTGTCCAAAGTAAGCTATGATATCACATGTGAGAAAGAAGGGGGATTTAGGAAAGACTGCTCATTAGACCATATGGGGTCTGAATGTTAAATGAATAAGCCATTGTGAATATATATTTAAATAGCATTATTGAATATTCTGTTCACAGAAGAAACTGGAATATGCATTTATTAGTTAGTTCAGTGAGCATTTAATGAACCAAGCCCTGTTCATGGTCCTAAGTATGTAGCAAAAGGTAGAAAGACAATTCTTACATTCAGGAAGGATGGTAGACAATATGTACAGAAACACATACACATACACACTAACTTTAGGTTTTCTGAAGATAAATGAGGGAAGAAATAAAGAGAAACTGCTCTTTTATACAGGGTATAACGGAAGTATCCCTAAGCGTGAAAAACTAGCAGATGCCTGAATGCAGAAGGCTATATATCTAACATACTTAATGAGTTAGTTTGAATGCTGAAATTGTGTAAAATTGTATTCTCCTTGTATTCTATATAGCAATAAAAATATTGCTTTGTATTTGAAACTTGTAATTTACTTGCAAATACACCATTAACAAAATTCTCAAAACATGTACTGGCATTGGTACCAATGATGTAAAAGCAATAGGGGAAAATCTTAAGAGTACCAGCTCATGTTAATGTTATTATTCATTGTATTTACACACTTACAGGAAATTTCATAAGAGTATTGATGGTTAAGGAGATGCCAGCCTTTTAAAATCCATGTTACGGAATAACATGTAAAACATGATATAATTATCTTAAAATTATTTTAACCCAATCATTGTCTTTGTTTAAAGACTTTTGCTATCAAATTCCTTTTTGAATAGTGTATGAACTTTTACTAACGGATTGCAGGCTACTCAGGATCCTTTGAAATGAAGATGGTTATGAGGTTTTTAGGTACACAGGGCTCTATAATTATGCCACAAAAATGGGGAAACTAACTCAAGAAAAGCATTTGACATTGCAATCACTGTGTATCAATATTTTCTCAAATTTCAGTTTCCAAAACTAACAGATGCACACACTGTTTAAGAAACTTTATTAGCAGGTCCCCTCTATCTTGGTCTCTTAACAAGTTATCAGTGTTGTCCTTGAAATAGCTTTCTAAAAAATTAAAAATTGTATTACCTAACCATTTTTATTGGGGTTTAATTGATATATAACATTATATCAGTTTCACATGTGTGACACAATGTTTTGATATTTGTATATCTTGGAAAATGATCACCAGAATAAGTCTAGTTACCATATGTCACCATACAAAGTTAGATCTTTGTTTATTATGATGAGAACTTCTAAGATTTACTCTCTTAGCAACTTTCAAATGTGCAATTCAGTATTACTAACTATAGTCACCATCCTGTACCTGAAAACCCCAAAGCTTATTTATTTATGAATAGAAGTTTGTACCTTTGACCCCTCCCTTTAACCATTTTGCCCAACCCTTCTCACCTTCCCTCTCCTCTGGCAACTATCAGCTTTTTTGCTGAATCTATGAACTTGGCTTTTCTGTTTAGTTTTGTTTTCTTTTGATTTGTTTGTCTTGTTTTGTTAGATTCTACATTTAAGAAAACGTACACGATTTATCTTTCTCTGTCTGACTTGTTTCACTTAACATAATGCCATCAAGTTTTATCTATATTGCCATAAATGGCAAGATTTCATTCTTTATATAATTGAGTAGTATTCTATTATATATTTATATACTACATCTTCTTTATCCATTCATTAATCAATGGACACTTAGGTTGTTTCTATATCTTGGCCATTGTAAATAATGCTGCATTGAATATGAGGCTGCATATGTCTTTTTAAATTAGTGTTTTTATTTTCTTTGAATAAATACCCAGACGTGGTATTTATAATATAGTTGTTCCATTTTTAATTTTTTGAGGAACCTCTGTACTGTTTTCCATAGTGGCAGCACCAATCTACATTTCCACCAACAGTATAGGAGGGTCCATTTTCTCCACATTCTCTCTAACACTTGTTATTTCTAGTCTTTTTGATAATAGCTATTCTAACAGGTATGAAGTTATATCTTATTGTGGTTTTAATTTGCATTTTCCTGATGCTTAGTGATGTTCACATCTTTTCATATACCTGTTGGTCATCTTTACATATTCTTTAAAAAAGGTCTATTCAGATATTCTGCCCATTTTAAAACTAGATTATTTGTTTTTTCTGCTATTGATTTTTATAAGTTATTTTATATATTTAGTAGTTTGTCTGTCAACCCTTTATCAGGTATATGATTTGCATATATTTTCTCCCATTCAGTAGGTTGCCTTTTTATTTTGTTGATGGTTTCCTTTGCTGTGCAGAAGCTTTTTAGTTTGATGCAGTTCCACTTGTTTATTTTTGCTTTTGTTGCCTTTACTTTGGACTTAGATCCAAAAAGAATTGTTGCCAATACTAATGTCAAGGAGCTTACCACCTGTGTTTTCTTCTAGGAGTTTTCTGGTTTTAGGTCTTACATGCAAGTCTTTAGTCCATTTTGTGTTAGTTTTCATGTATGATATAAGATACTATCTAGTATAATGTTTTTCATGTGGCTATCCAGTGATCCCAACTCTGTTTATTGAAGGAATTAGCCTTTCCCCTATTGTCTAATCTCACTTCCTTGTTGTAAATTAATTTGTATGCATGGGTTTATTTCTGTGCACTCTGTTGTGTTCCATTTAGCTATGTGCCTAGTTTTATGCCAATACCATATTCTTTTAATAACTACAGCTTTTATAACATAGCTTGAAATCAGGGAGCAGGATGCCCCTAAACAGAATTCAGGAGATTTTCTGTTACTTGTGTAGGTTGAGCTGCACGGTGATGTTTTCAGGGCACCTGGCTTGTAGCCTAATGATTGCAGGACAGCTTGCTGCAGATAGATCCACTATGCAAGGGGGGAGAAGGAGTAGAAGTGGAAGCAGTCATTTCTGTTCCTTGCTCTTTCATCAGGAAATCAACAGATTTCCCTCCATGTCCCATTAGAATTATGCTGATGACTTAGTGATATTTGTCTGTGCCATGTAGTTATTTCTAGCTACAAGGGGTACTGAAGTAGCAGTCTGGGACCTTGCTTTCTTCAACAAATTCAAGGTTATATTAAAGGAAAAAAAGGTGGGAAATAAATGTTGGATAATATTTTAGTACCTACCATAATAGTCATCAAGGGAAACATCAGAATTTGGTTAGACTGCCATATACTCATTTTATGATTTAGTATTTATTGTTTTAATATTGAATTGCCTCTGGGAAAGTAGTTCTGCAAACTTTTCATTGCTTAGTTCCTCTGAAGTTTTAATTCAGTACGAGTATGAGAAGAATATTTTGTAACTGAAATTTTCTATGCACTTTTGTTAGTTTGGATGTTTGCTTTTTCTTGAAAAAGGAACAGCAGTTGGACAATGTACCTCTAGAGAAATTATCCCCAATTACTCAGTAAATGCATCACACTCCAGGTACCTTGGATTTTCTTATTTTTCTCAACTATACCAAGTTCACTCCAACCTCATGACTTTGTCATGATCACTTGGAAAACTTTCTGACAACCAAAATTTCCACCCATCACTACCATCTTCCCCAGCCTGATTCCTCCTCTAGGTTTGATTTAAATATCTCCTCCTTAGGAATGCCTCCTCTGATCAGATGTCTCTTCTAAGCAGCCTCTATTTCATTAATTCTTTTTTATTTCACTCAATACCCCATAATCTAATTGGGGTCAAACCTTGCTGGCCTGGGCATCATTAGACTTGCTTTGCCTATGTTTGCCCTGAGGCATTACATGTTAATTTAAACTGTAATTATCCCCAATCCCTGGCTGGTTTGGCTCAGTGGATTGAGCGTCGGCCTGCGAGCTAAGTGTCGCTGGTTCGATCTTCCAGTCAGGGCACATCAGAGAAGGAAAACTCTGATTCCAAAAAACCTCCGCTGCCTTGCGGCATACCTCTTCAGGGGAAAGGCTAAGGGAGTAAACCCCGACAGAAAATCCGGAGCCGGAGTCCCTAAGGCGGTTTGACGTTGTAGTCAACACCGGCAACTCCTGCGGCGCACCTGAAGCCAAGCTGTATTGACTCCGTCTTTCCCTTGGATCCTTCAGCTGCGAAGAGAGGGGGGGTCTGCTGCATGGGCAACAGCAGACCCTCCATATCACCCTGCCCAGGCTCTGTAGCTTCAGCATCACTGGAGAGGACACTCCAGCGTCATCGTAAGATGTCGGATAAACACAGGAGGAGACAGATACCGTGTCACTCCCGAGTCGGACTGCACAGCCATTCTCGGCGGTGCAGATAGACTCTTAAGAAGCTACACCATCGTCTCTCGAGATGGACGGCTGCCGACGAATTATCCCCAGTTAAAAAATGGGCAAAAGATCTGAACAGACATCTCTCCAAAGGAGGTAGCTGACAAATAAACATATGAAAAGATACTCAAAATCATGTGTAATTAGGAAATTGCAAATTAGAACAATGAGATACCACTAGACATCTTTTAGAATGACAAACACCCAAAACACAACACCAAAAGCTGGTGAGCGTATGGAGCAACAGAAACTCTCGCTCATTTCTGGTGGGAATTCCAAAAGGATGCAACCACTTTGGAAGACAATTTGGCAGTTTCTGACAAAACGAAGTATACCTTTGCCATCTGACCCAGCAAGCATGCTCCATAGTATTTAACCATATGAGCTGAAAACTTACATCCACACAAAAACCCTGCACATTAACATTTATAATAACTTTATAATGGGGGAAACCTGGAAGCAACCTATATGCCTTTCAATAAGTGAATGGATAAACAAAGTGGGATACATCCAGACAACGGAATATTATTCAGCAATAAAAAAGGAATGATCAAGTCACAAAAGGACATGGTAGAATGTTAAATTCATAATGGTAAGTGAAAGAAGTCCATCTGGCAAGGCTACAAACTATGTGATTTCAACTATTTGACATTCTGGAGAAGGCTAAACATGGAGACAGTAAAGAGATCAGTAGTTGCCCATGATCTGGTGAGAAAAGGTGGGAAAGAAGATGAGATGGAGCACTAGGGATTTTTAGAGCAATGAAACTATTCTGTTCAATACTCTAATGTGAGATGTGTCACTATAAATTTATTAAAACCCATAGAATGTACAACATAAAGAAAGAACCCTAATTCAGACCATGGATTTTAGTTAATAATAATGTATTCATACTGTTGCCAGTGGAAGTGGGGCTATTTTACAAGATCACAGTAAATGTATTTCATGGACCCACACATGGGAGACTGTGGTGTGGCAAGATTTATTCAGGCGGAATTAGAAGGCTGCCCCTGTGTCCCACCTCTGTCCATCCGATCATGGAAAAAGTTTAACAATATTGTCAGCAAAGACAAAACAAACACCAGTGTCCAGAGTTTCAGTTTCATATTAAAACTTAGTCCTTTGGAGCCTATAGGCAGCTGCTTAGCTGTCTCAGTCCCCATCCATGTAGCTTATTGCTGTTCCCAGCTGAGCTGCTATACCCAGGAGTCTTCATTGTGCTAGACATGCATGGTTGCTATGAAGAGAACACACAAAGGAACAGGGTGAACATGTGTTGGGAGGAGGGGGAAGAGAGCAAGAAAGGGAGAGAGAGACAACACTTCTTTGTTAACCTGGGTTATATGAGGTCTGTCTTGAAAAAGTCTGGTCATTGTGTAATACAACAAGAGTCGTTTGTATGACACCAATGTAACCTGGCAGCCAAGGAGAGTGGACTGAAATGCACATGCGTGAACAATAACAACTTCACTGTACTAGTCAGTGGGAGGGTAGATGCTGATGAGTGAGCATGTGTACTGTGTGGCTTTCACATTCAAAATGACTGGGTGAGTTGAACAACAAATATGCATTAAATTTTGTGTTAAGCTTGAACATGTCCTCTGTGGAAACTATTCAGATGATTCAGAAGGCCTCAGCTATGGGCAACTGGTGATTGGCAGCTTCGTCACGACAGTGCACCTGATCATGTATCACGTCTTATGCAGAGTTTTCTGGTGAAACATCAAATGCCCCCAGTGACACAGCCACTACATCCTGGATTTGGTGCCCCGTGACTTCCAGCTTTTCCCAAAACTAACATCACCTTTGAAAGGGAAGAGATTTCAGACCATTGATAAGATTCAGGAAAATACAGTGAGGCAGTAGATGGTAATTAGGAGAAATGCATGAGGTCCCAAGGTGCCTACTCTGAAGGGGACTGAGGCATCATTGTCCTGTGTGCAGTGTTTCTTGTATCTTGTATTTTCTTCAATAAGTTCATCTTTTTTCATATTACGTGACTGGATACCTTCTGGACAAACTTCATATTTGGGATGGACCAGGTACTTTTTCAATATAACCAGTCAACTTCCAAAACTTTTGTGGGCTTCTGATAGATTCATCTCCCAACCAATCCCTTCTTTCCCCAGGCTAGATTGACAGGCCTCTGTGGTCATCATTTTGGCTCCTATTGTGCATGCCTCATAGAAGCATCACCCCCTGGGCCATTTTGACTTCTACTGCACATGTGCTTACTGCCCCCTGCCCTGCCCCCCAATCCCATACCAGAGGGTGGCTGTTCCCTACATGGGGGAAGGGAGGAATATTAATACCTTTGGAGAAATAATGCTGTGATTTCCTGGAGAGTGTGTGAAGCTGTAACTTCCTGGTGAAGCAAGGAGACTTATGATCCCTAGTTTATCATTTGTAACAATGTCTGATTCCCTTTGTTTCCTTTCTTATTAATATCTAGTTACCTAGGCTAACAATACTAGCTCAATGACTTTAGCAAATGTACTTCACTAATGCAAGATAATAATAGGGGAAGCTAGAGAGAGTGTTGTGGTACATCAGAATACTTTATATTTTTTGATACATTTTTTCTTTAAACTTAAAATTACTCATAAAACTAAAGTCTATTTTTTAAAAATAATTCTCCCAGAGTAATATTGAAATACAGAGTACTTCTCTGTAATCTCTCTGTGCTAACAACCTATAATATGAAAACATGAAAGAGTGACTTGTTTTGTCATTCCTATCCACTAAAGAATTGATGTATTCTCTTTCTCCCTTAGGTTAGCTGAATAATGAAGGCCAAAAACATTCCCACAACTGGGGGGTTCTAGGTTTTTTAAAGTTCTGTCTAGAATGGCTTTTGTAATTGTTAAGCAAACAAAATGTCAACCTTCTCAGAGATCTGCATGTCTTGGGAAAAATAACAAAAAATAACTGTGAATTATTGCTTGTATATAAATACTTACTAGCAAGTATTTAGTTTTTCTCAAGGAAAAGTAAAATCTTATGTGTCTCTAGTGCGGTAAAGTTTAGGGACCATGAATCTGGCAGGTCATTTGTAAAGTAAAATAAAAGTTTCACTTATAGTAATAACATGTAGAAATAAAAATGTGTCATTTTTCTATTTATAAAATAGAGAGTAATGTTTCACCTGTTATAGTAGGAAAACAAATTCCAACCCTAACATAACACTAAAACTAGGATGTCTATATATCTTTCAAGACTTCTGTAGTCTATGGAACAATGCAGCCCCTGTTATTTCACAAAACACCTTGGATAGTTCCTGTGTTTTTCTGGCCACACTCTAGGATGAATCAGGGCTTGAAAATCAAGCCACAATTAAGAGGATCAAAATTAGTGAATAAATGTAATATTTGTTAGAGTTAACACAAAGTTGTCATCTTCTCTCTACTGACCTTCATAATCATCATGATATTATAGCAGTTTATCAGTTTTAGCCAGTAAAGTAGTTTCACAGTGGTTTTACTTTGTTTTATCATTTTTCCTAACAAATGTCTATAGTGCAGTAAAGATTAGGGACCATGAAACTGGCCAGTCATTTACAAAGCCTGAGTGATTCATTGATTGCTGGTGTTCGGATTCACCCTTATAACAAGCTAAAAGGTTGTCTTCTTACTGATGAAAGTCCTTCAGGAGGAAAAGCAGTAGAATATATTGATGAAATGTCTAAAGGCGAAAAATGCAATTGCAATTCACTGTGAAATTCTAATTGGGAATCTGTTTTAAGACTTCACAGTTGAGAAGTAGTTCCATTTGTTTTCCTTTGCTTGTTTCCCAGTGTTTTAAAACCAGCTGAATGCTGGAGGAAGTGGCAATGACAGATCCTGAATTTTTTTTCAGGTGATCTGATAGCATAATCCATAGAATAGAACTTCTTTTCTGACGCTCTTTTATCTTCACTGAAACTTGACTCTTCGCAGGACCACATGCAATTTTATAGCCTTCCCATTTCGAGGATAATGAAAAAAAGTGCTGCTTATGTGAGGTCTTCTACTCAGCATCTTAAATAAATTATCTCAAGTAACAAGTGAGTAACTCTCTGAAGCAGGCGTTACTATCCCCATGTTATAGATGAACTTGAGACTCAAGAACTTCAATAACCTGTTCAAGGGAACATTTGATTTGGAAGCACCCTATTTCTTTACTAATGATGTTGCCATTCCCCAGCAGAAAGAGAAGAGTGAAATTCTCCAAGTCATTGTTGCTGCTCCCTGCCTGTCTCCTGTGCTTTCATGTACAAATACATTCTTTCATCTCATGTAATCTTGTTATTCTGCACACCTTTTCATTGATATTCTTTGTTAAATCTGCTAGTCATGCCTCCACACTTATTGTGCCTTTGATCCTGGACTTGGAGGATCTCAATATTCATGTTAACAACTGATATTATATACCCTGATCTTGACATTTCCTAATGGCTTTTCCAAGGTTCCTCACATCCACTCCAGCAAATCACACTTAGGGAAGCATCTAGATTTTCTTTTACCCCCAAATATTTCATACATAAAACATTAAACTCCGACATCTCACTCTCCCCTCTATCAGATGTTGTTACATCTCTCTTACTCTTTACTCTTGTTTATTGCCTCATCAATAGTCCCTTATCTAAACCTCGAAGTCTTCTAGTGACCTTAGATGATCACTTACTTGTCTATGTTAGTCTAGCAATAATGGTAGGAGTAATAATAAAATCATTAACATCATTTATCACTATATAGCAGGCCATGCATTGCAGATAGCACTTTATGTTTTGTAAACTGAGTCTCAGAAAAGACCATCCAAGGCCATATAGTTAATAAGTGAAATAACAAGGATAAGAAAACAGGTCTGCTGTGTTACTCCAATGCCCTTATTTTATGATATTCTGCTGCCTCATTAGCATAGACTCTTCTGACATGCTACTGTGATTATCACCATCAACTCTCTTATCTCAACTCTCTTATCTGCAAAGCTCTACCTCTGAGTCATCACCATACAGTCATGGTGGGCTTCCAACACTGTGTAACTTTCTCTATGACAGCAGTTGGCTTCCATTTCTAGCCACATCAACTGTGATTGCAAAGATCACTTTCCCTTAAACTCCTCAAACTCTTCACCAAACAAGTACCTGTAGACAAAAGGGAATGCTTGCGCATGCACACAGATACACACACCACACCATGCACAGAGCAGATAAACGTGTATCCTACTTTACATGGGAAAATTATTCAGGCAAAAGATTCTCAGCATGCTATCCTGCTTTACCTGTTATTCGAATCTGTATGCATCACAGCAATCCTTCCTGTCTTAGCAAAAAAGATGTCTTCCGCCTTCCTGTCCAAAACTAATCTTTCTACCTAAGCTTCAGGAATACAACCCCTCAGGAACTTGGCCCATCCATTTTTCTCTTTTTCATAATATTATATGCATATATTCCTTTTAACCTCTACTAAATCTATACCCATCTAATGTTTAGGAGTGATTTTTGCCTGCAAGTAACAGAAGATACTTCTATCAATGGCTTAAGAAAATAGATGTTACTTTTTTTGTCCACAAAGCAGAAAATCTATAACTAGAAAATTGCTATCATTGGTTTATAGCCTAGCAATGTCAGGGACAACATATTCTTAATTTTTATCCTTTCATGTAAATATGCTGCTGCAGTTCTCTGCATAACACCTTTTTAGAAAGCTCACAGCAGTCTCTCACTCTGTTCTTATTGGCTAGAATTTATTGGTCAGCTTGGTTTTGCAAAGTTGCTCAAAATGCCTTAGAGAATGAGAGGTTGACCATGTAGTCTTTTAAGGCTAAGTAGTGATAGCAGGAAAGGAATAAAGGAGTTGGCAAAGAGCACTGTTGAGTGAAACCCTTGTGTCCGTCCAACAAATAGGCATGCTTTAGTGATTTCTAGCTTTTTAAAAGAGGAGCGTTATACAAAAACACACTATTCAGCCTACGTCTTGTCCCGTCTCTGTTGTGCCTGGTCTGCCTCAGGCTTGACCCTCTGCAAGGGCTTGTCCTCAGCCCAGTTCCCTAATTTCTGGATTCATTTCTGTGAACACTTGGTGCTCCGACCACCTGTGCCCAGATATAGGAGTTAACACTCTTCATTCACTTCTATCTGGAAGTATTTATTCCAATAATCTTGTATGCTGATCACTTCTCTCAAATTTGCCATGCATTTATTAGTATTACACATTTTAGTTCTTTAGTATTGTAACCGAATAAACTGGGGCTCAGCCACATGGTACCTTAATACATGATCCAACAATTAGTTTTGAAGGAAGCAGGCTTTTATTTAGATTCCAACCTTGGTGGTCGCTGAGAGCACTTTTGCTCAGAGCCCTGTTCTCCCATGAGATGCAGCACTCCCCTGACTCTCCAAAAGAGTATAAGCCAAAACCATGCCCAGAAGTTCCCTATATCTTTATTTGTTCTTAAGCCAGCTACTCAAACAGATCTCTGTGCCCCCTGGAGTGTACACTCATGGGATTCAGAGTCACCATCCTCTCACAGCAATTCTTCCCTTCAGGGTCTGGGCTATGATGTTCTCAGCCTCCATGCAGTAGTTCAGGGAAACATGTGCCATGCTACACTGGATCATGGTGGAGTCCAGGGAGGCACATGTCCCAAGAAAGTGACTTCTCCGTACATCCTTCAGAGAAGTTGAGGTCTATAGCTCTGCATTTCTGGTCACAGTTCAGTTCAGCTCCAAGCATCTCCTATGAATCCGTGCTTGCTTATGCTCATCAACTCTGCTTCAGTCTCCTCCTCACTCCAGACTTTATAGTCGACTCCTGTCTACACTCTTTCAGGATACATGGCTCTTTCTAATATACCAGACCTCAAGGTGACTCTGATCCTTCTCTACACCCTTTGCTCCACATGACTTCTACTCCCTTTCAGCCCACATGGCTGCTTCTCTACACACCAGACCTCATGGTGAACTAACCTCCTTTCTACACTCTTCACTCCACATGGCTTCTACTTTATATGTTGGACCTCATGGTGTAAAAGTTCCTTTCTCTTTCAGTCTGCCCTCATTTTAATTGCTTTGCCCGGAACTTCCTATGTAACCTCGTATCTGGCCCCCCTTACAATGTGCTACTTTTGCCAGTTCCCCATATCTTTTGCCTTCTTTCAGCTGCCATTTTTAGCCAGGGCAAGAGTTCCCTGTGACACCTCCTGTGACTATGTCATGAGTCACTACATGCTCTCAGTCACGTACACCTTTTGCTCTGGGCAGCAGTGCCCTCTTTCAAGAAAGGCACAGTTATTAACTTGTCATTGTTACACAAAGTTTCTTTAAACACTGTATCATCCAATTCCCTCTTTCCCCAGTCAAGGCATGTGGAGACTATTTCAGGGAACCTCCCACTCTGCACCCCATTATGCTATCATTTAAACATTTTACTTGGAGAGAAATTTAAAGGTGTGTTGGATCTGCCTTCTTTAACTGGGAGTTTTATCTTATTATATTGAGTGATGGTTTTTATATCTGTGCTTTTCACTAGACCCTGAACTATGGAGGCAATATCCATTTATCTATTTTGATTCAGTACCCTTTGTACCATGCACAATTCTTAAATATTCAATTATTAACAAATGTGAGTGGAGGAATTAATTAAAGACTAAATTCCTACAAGGATTTGAAATTCAAATATCAGACTTCAAGCACAAGATTTATTCCTTGCATGAAGCAGTAAAATTTATTTCCTCTCAGATCTTCAGTTTCTCAACCTTAGTTAAAAATAATACTATTAGCCCTGGCTGCTGTGGCTCAGTGGATTGAGCGTTTGGCCTGCGAGCCAAGTGTCGCTGGTTCGGTTCCCAGTCAGGGCACATTACTAGGTTGCATGTCAGGTCCCCAGTTGGGGGGTAAGTGAGAGGCAACCTGCAGAGTGATATTTCTCTGCCTCTCTTTCTCCTTTCCCCTCTCTCTAAAAATAAATAAACAAATAAACAAACAAATAAATAAATAATTTAAAAAATACTATTCATTCTTTATACTTCATATTCTATCTTTAGGTAATGTCAAATAATGAATATTAGGATACTTTATGAGTTATAACATGTTAGCAGTTATTATTTGCTACCATTTTTTTGAGAATCATTATGTAGGATCTGACAAGAGGATTAATTAATCCAAATTTATTAATTTGTCAGTTCCTTCAAAAGAAACTGAAAAATTAATTATCATCCATCATATATTTATTGAATAGTTACTATAAACTAGGAACTGCTGTTGATATACCAGAAATATATCAGTGATCAAACAATTAATTCCTGCTCACATGAAGCATGCTTTCTGTTAGGTGACACAAAGTAGATATATTAATTTTCTATTTGCTGCTGTAACAAATTTCCACAGAGTTATTGCTTAAAACAACAAAAATTGATTCTTACATGGTCTAAAGTTTGACATGTTTCACAGTTTAAAATCAAGATTTAGGCAAGATTGTTTCCTTTTTGGAGACTCCATAGGAGAATTTATTTCCTCATGGCCTCATTCATGAAGCTTCAAAGCAGTCATGTCAGTGTAAGTCCTTCTCATGCTGCCATCTCTCTGGGTCAACACTGACTGCCCTGCCTTCTTCCCTAACTTATAAGGACTCTTGTGATGACACTGCACCCACCTGATAGTCCAGGATAATCTCCCTATTTTAGAGTCTTTTGATCAGCAACCTGAATCCCATCTACAACTTTAATTGCTCTTTTCTATGTAAGGTAACATATTCATAGATTCCAGAGATTAGAATGTGGGCATCATTGTGTGGTTATTATTCTGCCAACTACAATATCTCTGTCATTTAGCTCATTGTACCCCTTTTCATTAAAAACTAACAAATAGCATTTCATGTTTCTTTATGAATCTGTGCTATAATAAACCAAATGCTAAAAATATACACATATAAAGCACTGTGGATGCAGATAGACTCAATTAAAAATATATGTGAAAAATGTTGCATAAATTATAATATGACAAATAAAAGTTGATTTATTATTCTTTCTTGCTTGTCAGCAGACCTAATATCAATGAGAGAACAGTTCATGTCTTAAAGAACTTAGTGATTGCTACTTTGGGTTAATAGTGAGCATATTATTTGCTCTACTAGAATATGAGGTCATTGGAGGTGAGAACTCTCCACATTGCCACCAGCACATTGTTCTTGTATGAAGTAGGTATCAGCCAGGTACTGTGATGAGTCTAGGAATATAATGCTGAGAATATAGAAACAATTCTTATTTTGCCTGAATTTAAAATTTAGAGGCAAACATATATGAATGCTATTGGCACTGCAAAATGAAACTTAAAAAAGTGAAAAACTGACAGTAACAGTAAAGTGTTTTTTTGCCATATCTTCTAATATTGTGCACTTGTTTTGTCACTTGCAGAGTTATGAAAGTAGAAACTATTTGATAACCTATTGCTTTCAATAATATTCGCCCAGAAGTCAACCCTGAGATAAGAAATTGGATGCAATGCACTTATTGGGAAGGGGGCACGATTGCCAGTGGGGAAGTGGAATGTGAGAGGGCAGAGGAAAGGCAGAAAATAAAAGGTAGATTATGAAGACAGTTCCAGTAAAAAAAATTCTCCATTTTTACTTTTGAAAACTAAGGACTAAAGATGATGTTTAAGCACATGGAGATTGGGACGAGAAGGCAAAAATTACAGCTACAGCATACAGAAAAAGAAATAAGACAGACTTTAAGAAATGCAGGGACAAGTTAGTCAATATTTAGACTGGAATGTCAGGTAAAATTAAGAGAACACTGATGTGAAGCTGTGACATATTTTGGAGACAATCAAGGAAGGCCCTGAATATATTAATTGTGAAAATAATTTGGAGTGAGATATGCTTTTGGAGGATTAGTCTCAGAGTTCTATGAACGATGGATGGGACACGAGAGAGAAGCCACCGGGACAGCATCACCGCTGTCCCTGTTAAGATTTACTGAGACAGAGATAATTGTGCAAACTCTAAGTACATCATGCCTCAGATATAGGATTCTACTTTTTCTAGTATCACCTTTTTATTACTTAAAGAACAAAATCAGACTCTAAAGACAAAATATAGTATTTGAAATCAATGTCAAATCTTCGTGAGGGAACAAAAACAGGCCTATCGAGTGTGTAAGACATTGGACAATGGGTATTATTTTACTTTGGTGGATTACTGATGTGTATTTGTATGATAAAAAATTCTGTTCTGAGAGGTATTAAGCATTCTTTGGGAAGACTGGCTTCTATTTTCTCTAAGTTTAGTACTCTTTTTTTACCTCTATTATTATATTGCTCCAATTTTTAAATGGAATATTTTACTACCTCTTATAGCAGGTAGTACATTCACAGCTAGCATATTTAGAAGGTCATTTATTTTATGTCCTCTTTCAATCCAGAGAGTGACAGCCAGACCAAAGTTTTCTCCCAGCACATTCTCATTGCTTGGGTGGATTTCACAGGCTGTGCTGCAAACATCCCTCCTGTTATAGTTTGGCATTCACAAAACATCTCGGGGGCGCTAAGAGAGGTGAGGATAAAAGCTTCCTAATGTGTATGTGACCGTCATGCTGAGCAATGAGAACTGAGACATTTCTAAAACTAAAGAAATGTCATGAAGTCCGTTGACCTTAAGTAGTGTCTCTCATGCTTGTGCACATGTTGTTTTAAGTAAACTCTTTCATTTGAAAGCATCCTATTCCAGGTGGTACTCCTCTGCAGGAATGCTGAAAAATCCAGATCTCAAATTAGCATAAAAAGTTGCACAATTTCTAGTTACCAAGACACATGAAAAGAGTACATCAGATTGAATGCAACACCAAGACTTATGTCAACACCTGCTGTCAGGTGAAGTGACATCTGAAGATGCTGCTACAGTCAGTCTCCCAATAAATGCAGTTAATGTTTGCTTAAGGTAAAGCCAATAAAATTCACAGTGAACAGTGTTGTTGTAACAGAGTGGGGGGTGTTCCTCAAAGTCTCCATAGCTCAAGGCTTTGGGAAAGGAGATAGTAGAGCTTTAAGGTACTTTGCATATCTATGGCAGGCTGCTAGCTAAATAATAGCTGTGCTATGGCCCAGGTAAAAGGCTGGTAAAAGGCCAGATGGTGCAGTTTAAGATATTTTGCTTATCAATGACAAGGAGATAGCCCTGCGTTTCCTGAAGGGAAGCTGTGCTGCCGCCTGAATTAAAGGGCTGATGATACAGCTTAAGATACTTTTATAACAATGAGGTATGGGGCTCTGGGTCAGCATTTAAAATTAGGGAAACCAGCCATGAGGACAGGGGGCCATAACGAAGTGGGCCATGCTCTTTGAAAAGATGAGGAAGGGCCCCAGAGTCTGCCATGAGAAGAAGCATGATGGAAGGAGCCCGTTGGATCAGCAGATTGCAGCAGCCATGTGAGAAGAAGCAGCTATGCAATTTGTAGTCAGGATCCGGCCATGTGGCCTGGGCTGATAAGAAAGCGGGCATGCTGCTGCTTGGATCATGCCAACTCTAGCTGACTCCAAAGCCACCAAGGACTCTGCCTTGCAGACCCGGGCTCTTTCTGGACTCTTTGATCTCGGGACATACGGAGAGGACACACTGTCTTAGGACTTGTGTCTTTCCTGAATTTCATCATGATCCAGTGTAACACAGCACGTGCTTCTCTGGACTATTATATGAAGGCTGAAGACAACATACCCCAGATCCTGAAGGGCAGCTGGCAGATAAGGAATGGGGAGCTGTTGGGCTTGGTTTGGATTTATAGTCTTTTGGGGAGCAAGGGAAGTGCTGGGTCCCGTGGAAGAACGTGGCTCTGAGCTGAAGTGCTCACAGCCCCCCAAGGTCGGAATATTGTAAATAAAGGCCTGTTATTCTCAACACTAATTGTTGGGTCTTACACCAAGGCGCCACATGAGCGAGCCCTGTTTTGCTCCATAACACTGTCAGCTAAAAGGGAACTTCATTGAGTGGGCCTTGGGGGTTCATTGTTTTGTGCGTTTTGCTTTTTGATTTCCCGCCAGTCCCGTCATGTCACAGTTCATTTCCCCAATGCTCCTTGTTAATCTGCAAAGGGTGGAACGGGTATATTAAAATATAATCATCCTTTTCTGACCTGAACGTTAATGAATTCTGGCAGCTGTTTGTTTTTCATCAAAGGACAACATGTCCTGGACAACAGGGGTCCAAATCGCTTTAGTCAAGATCAAAAACAAAAGCTTTACATGCTATTGTCGCCATTATTTTTAATGCGCGTGGCTCCTATTTTCCCCTGAGTGCAGCCCGCTTTGCGGATGTCATTGCATTTGTCTTCACAGTATGGCGTGCAGCTGTCCCCTGTGATTATCCCGATTTTACAGATATCAAAACAGACAGGCTGGCTTTTTGTGACTTCTGCGGTGTCAACAAAACAGAATTAGAGCGGCAACTCTCCTGGATCTATTAGGTTACTCATATATTCACTTAGGAGGCAGAAGGTGTGAGGGACAATTAGAGAAGGTCAGAAAAGAGAGATGAGTATGGCTTTTTCCTTCCTGCTCATTGTATGTGATCTCGTTGTTCAGGTTGGTGTATGGGAAAACTTAGAGCTGTGAGCTTGCAAATCTTGTACATCATCATACAGCAAATTAAAAGGCAGAGCCCCCCCTTGAATGAAGGTGACTCCTAAGACTATTCCGGCGGCAGCTTGGGGGGCGGTTCATCATTATTTGTCTCTGTTATGTCAGAAGGACTGCACAGAAGCAGCTACCTGGCTACCTGGGCTTTGTTTAGAGTAGTGGAGGTAAGTCCCAGAAAGGCAGCTGTGGCCAAGTTTGGAAAGAAGGAAAGTTTTGGATTTGGACTGATGAGGGCCTGAAGTATAGTGAGGGAACTACTTTGGCCCCTCACTAGGTATGAAATCTTTATCAGCTACTTAATGTATTTAAACATGGTAATGGGGACCCTATTCCTAACTTCCTCTCTTTTTGTAATTTATATATTAAAGAAACTTAGGTTCTAAATAATGAAATTACTTAATTTCATTATTTAACTATGAAATTGAGTATCATTAAATGGGACTTTATTATAGGAACTGAAATCAATGAGAATTTGTCTAAAAAATGAAGCCATCAGTAGCTTCTAAATTTTATCTCTCATAAGATAAAGGTGACAGTAATCTTTAGAAATCACAGTTTCATTAAGCAGTTCAATAAAAATTAAGAACCTCTTCCTCAATTTTTTTACCCTTTTTTATCATTGTTCTTTTATAGTTGTCCCAATTTTTTCCCTGTTGATCTCCCCTGCTGTGCCCACCCCTTCTCCCACAGCCAATCCCCACCCAGTTGTCCATGTCCATGGGTCATTTATACATGTTCCCTGACTAGACCCTTCCCCTTCTTTCTTCCTTTATTCCCTTACTGCCACCCATCTGGCTTCTTTCTCAATTTAAAATAAGCAATTGAACACAAAATACAGGTGAAGATATATATATATTTATGTACAACAGCTATGTTTGTAGGAAGATCATCATTTCTAACACAGTTAAGAATAACAAAACAGGTTATACAAAGACCGTTGACTTCCAGGAATCTAACATTCTGCTAGATTTTCACTCCTTTACTTTGTCACTTGAGAGAAGTAAGATAATTCTAGTGTAAAACTGGCAAACTGAATGTTAAGTATATTGAATCAGAGGGTAACTTTTTATACTCGTAAATCAAAGGAGAAAACAGAACAATTTTATTTGCACATAAACCAAACTATAATATCCTAAAGATCAGAAGCATGACCAAATGCCAAAATATTAGAAGTACTCAGTTTTATTTAATTCTAACTACTTCAGCTGGGAACATTATTACTGTTGTTTAATGTCCCAAATTTGTGTTTGAATTTAAAATGTTCAGTTTGAGATTAAATGAGCAGAAAAGGTCTTTTTTGCAATATCAATCCTTGCTAAATTAAAAAATTTTCAGGCAATAGGTGCAGCTGAGACAAAGTGAATAAGAGAGACATTCTTTATCATTTAATATTTTTCAGGGGCCAGATGTCTTTAAAAATGAGCTGCAATGATCTACTCATACTGATTGCACAAAATATTATAAGAAGGCCTTTAAAATTAGCAAACCTAACCAAGAGCTTAAGAAATTAGTCTTCTGAATTCCTTTGAGTTTATACTCAGCATTTATCAGTTTACTAATGCTTATTGGAATCCACCTCAGCCTAAACCAACATGTTTGGCATTCAAATCAGGTATTTGAATAGCAAGCTCATAAACTACAGATGATAGAATCATTGAGCCGTGGGAACGTTAGAGATTATCTCTTCAATTGAGGGAGGAGAAAATCAAAGATGTGAAAAATTTCAAAGAGCTTTCGCATACATCATCTCACTCGTTCTCATCACAGCTCATGCTATTTTACAAATGAAGGAAACAACACAGAGAGTATCCTGAGGTTGGCCCTTGGAGGCAGCAAGCAACCTGGGGATACTGAGGCCTTGAAGGCTGACACAGAATATTCAGGAGTATATGTGGTGATGAATGGTGATTAGAAATAGAAAATATGCAGGTCAATTCCAGGAGGAAGCTAAAGATGGGATGTCCAATGGCTGTGGCATTGTAAAGTCTTTATATTTTATGGTTTTTCCCTTTCTGTACAAGGGGGAGAAGGATGGCTAAATCGCTAGGTGCTTATCAATGGAGAAAGCAGATGAGTTAAATTTGCATAACAACCAGGCCAGTGTTTACCGTACTTTGTACTTTGCCTGATAACCCCCCATAACTGGTTTTCCCGCACTTGTCATCTTTTGGTTTTAGCTGAAGATGGTATTTAAAGTGGTAGGTTGGGCCATTTTAGGGAGTTCCTCAGTTTCCTTGGGTATCTCCCACTTATATAGGAGGTATACCTACTATTAAACTTCTGTTTCTCTCTTATTAATATATCTTTTATTCAAGGAGGGGTTCTTAGCCGGGAACATAAAAGGGTAGAGGGAAATTTAATTTTTGTTCCCTACATTACCTTAGCTCAAGCAGAAGCCCAGGGAGGTTGAAAATGCAGTTGTTACAATGAGTTGGAGACAAGGCAAACTTGAGTGTGAGGCTGTTTCTATTT
The DNA here is from genome assembly GCF_987537825.1 of Furipterus horrens. NCBI lineage: Eukaryota > Metazoa > Chordata > Mammalia > Chiroptera > Furipteridae > Furipterus > Furipterus horrens. The sequence continues at coordinate 28,574,469 of NW_028327172.1, read as the reverse complement.
TTTGGTTTTGTTCTTGAAGAATGTCTCTCATCCCTGTAAACCTCCGTTTTCTATTAGTTCTTTCTTCACAGAGTTAGAAGTTGAAATAATCTAATTCATGTTAAATTGCTTATTCCAGAGTGCTTGGAACATAAAAGCCCTATAATAACATATACTTTTGTTCAAAATATGCCCCTCTTATCTAGAAGTTTTTTTTTTTTTTTTCAAGTGAGCCAGGACTCTATGCAATATGCTGCTGTCTGAACATAGAATTAGTGGGTGGCAAAGGCCCAGAATGTATCCCTTATAACTTAAGTGTCTGATCCAAAGTCACTGAAGACAGAACAGAGAGCAAGTTTCCTTCCTTCCAACTTAATTATTTCCCTTTCATATGCTATATAGCTTTGCAAACTCTTTTTGAATTTAAAAAGAACAATAACTTTGTTGTTCTCAAGCAGGATTTAAATTAACCCACAAATATCCATTAGACCATTTATTACTGTTATTATTTTTTAATAACTATTATTTTTAATTTCATGGAAGCTCAATCATTGCTCATGGTAAAGTTACTAATTCAGTTAAAAAGGTGGATGCTCTAGTAAAGCAGTCCCTTCACTTTATCTTCAGTTTTCTGTGGTTTTCATATCCTGAGACCAACTGTGGTCTGAAAATATGAAGTAGAAAAATTCAGAAATAAATAATTAATGTTTTAAATTGTGTATCATGCTGAGCAGAGTGATGAAATCTTGCATCGTTCTTTCTCATTGTGCTCAGGATGTGACTCTTCCCTTGGGGTAGAATTTCCACACTGTATGTATGACCTACCTGTTAGTAACTTAGTAGCCATCTCAGTTATGATATTGACTGTTGAGGTATCCCAGTGCTTGTGACCAAGGAACCCTTATTTTACTTAATAATGACTTCAAAGCACAAGAGTAGTGATACTGGCAATTGGATATGCCAAAGAGAGTTCACAGTGCTTCCTTTAAATGAAAAGGTATGTACGTAGAGGAAAAAATATATAAATATAAGGCTTGGTACTACCCATGGTCTCAGGCACCCACTAGACATCTTAGAATGTGTTACCCCAGCAAACAGGGGATTCCTTTATAACGATTGTAACATTCTACCTTGTAGGGCATGTAAACAGTCATGTAGAAGAGTCACTCAATTTACTAAAGGTTTTTTTCTTAACAGATAAATTCTAAATCTTCAATTAGGGAAGATTTTTTTTTCCCCTAAAGCAAGTAGTATATTTAACTAAAGTATAAATGAGAAATCAAGTTTGCAAACATTTTACCAATTAAATTCTTAAAAATTGCTAAAATAAGAAAATAGTGATTCAGTAACATAATATTTTGGGTTTCCCAACATACATGTCATGGTAGTATGGTCTTAACATATGTTGTGTCTTCTTACTGGGAGCTCTTTTATCTCATCTTACCAGAAAACTCATGGCAAGCTTCCAATGAATTAATTTAATGTCTTTCACTTAGCTTATCCTGTGATATACCCATGCAGCTACATTAATCAGTACTGTTTCCTTTGTTATTCCTGAGTAGCATCATTATAATACGTATAATCAATTTGATTATCCATTAACCTTTGGTAGGCATTTTGTTTGTTTAGAGTTTTTGGTTATTACAAATATAGTTTCTATGAATATTTGGATGCATATTTTTAGACATGTATTTTAACTTCTATTGAATATGTATCTAAGTAGTAGTATTTGGTCATAGGTCTGCTTATGTTTATAAGAAACACTTGAACCAATGAAATATTGAGTTTCTTTTGCTCTGCATTTTCATTTGTATTTGGTGGTGTCATTATTTTGTTTTGTTTTATTATGTTTTGTTTTATGTTTAGTCATGTTAGTGGTTTAAGGTAGTATCTCATTGTGGCTTAATTTCTACTTACTTAAATCTTCTTTATTTTAATAAAGTATCTGAATCTTCTGTCCATTTTTATGAGATTTCATGTCTTTATATTTTTGTGTGGTAGGAGATCCTTACATATTCTCTATGTTAATTTTTGGCAGATAAATGTTTTTTCAGTCTGCAGTTTGCATTTTCTCAATGCTATCCTTGATGAGCAGATGCCTTAATTTTTTTAATCCTCACCCAATGATATGTTTATTGATTTTAGAGAGTGAGGAGGGGAGGAGGAAGGGAGGAGGGGAGAGGGAGGGGGGAGAGAGAGAGAGAGAGAGAGAGAGAGAGAGAGAGAGAGAGAGAGAGAGAGAGAAACATTGATTGGTTGCCTCCTGCAACCGAGGTATGCACCCTGCAGGGATCAAACCTGCAACCTTTTGGTGTATGGGATGATGCTCCAACCAACTGAGCCACCTGGCTGGGGCAGAAGCTTTAATTTTGATAAATTCTTACTTACATATATTTTTATGGTAGTACTTTCTGTGTCTTAGAAAAATTTACCTTCCTCCAAGTTACAAAGTTATTATTTCATATTTTCTTCAAGAAGTTTTATAATTTTAGTTTCTATTTTTAGGTCTGTGATGCATCTCAGATTATTTTTGTGGAAGATGTTAGGTGGTCATCAAGTTTTTTTTTTTCCCCTTTGCCCCCCCTCACCCGGTATCCCCTTTCCCTCCAGCAATCTTCCCCCTTACTTCATGTCCGTGAGTTGTGCATATAAGTTCTTTGGCTTCACCCTTTCCTATATTATTCTTAACATACCACTGTCTATTCTGTACCAACCAATTATGCTTCTTAATCCCTGAACCATTTCCCTGTTTCTCCCCCGTTCCCCTCCCAGCTGATAACCCTGCAAATGATGCCCATATCTATGATTCTGTTCCTATTCTGGTTTGCTTAGTTGGATTTAGTTTTTATTCTTTAGATTCAGTTGTTGATAGTTGTGAATTTATTTGTTGCCTTTCTAATGCTCATGGTTTTGATCTTCTTTTTTCTTAAATAAGTCCCTTTAACATTTCCTCTAATAATGGCTTAGTGATGATGAACTCCTTTAGCTTTACCAACATCAAGTGTTTTTAATGGATAACTTTATGTGCTGAAAATATTTTTCTTTCCCTGTTGATTGCATTGTTCCATTTATTGAAAATCAACTTATGCTTACAGCTTTACTTCTACGTGTGCATGCAAATCAGATAATTTGATTTTTTATGTATCTACATTGAGAAGGGTTAGCTATCGTTTCAGAGACGTTTGGGTTCCTTTGGATTCAATTTGACACAGTCTTGGAATTTATCAAGTAGAGAATGCCTATGACCAGCTGTGTTGCTTTACAGTGAACTCCTGGGAGCTGGAAGGCTGGAGAGCTGCTCATTTGAGAAGTCTGCTCTAGTGTTTGCATTCTCTAAGCAGTCCTTACTGTCCTTTAAGTTCTGATAACATCCTCTCTTGCAAAATCTCTCCATTCTTAGCAATTCTGCAAGAACCCAAAGCAAGTATCTGCCCCTAGGCAGGAGGTGAGCATGGATCACTCCTCTTCTCTGAAGAGCTGTTTTCACCGGAATTCAGCTCACCTTTGCTTCCACCGCTCTTTTCTAACATAGCTCAGTGAGTGTGCTTTATATTATGTCACTTTTTAAAACTGTTTGTTTCATGATATCAGAATTTCCTCACCTTTTAAATTCCAAATGATAGAGGAACGCTCCCTGGTGAAACAATTGAAAATAAATTTTAGAGTAAAAATTTTAAAGATGTAGGTCCATTGAGAAAAAAATTAAAAAATGAATGTTTATTTGAATTTTTCCAATGCGATCTATTTATTTTTCTCCTTCTTAGCATGATAACATTTGCATTTAGTTTTAAATATTTCCTTTAAGCCTTAGAATCATCTAATATTTAGTTTTAGAACTATTATAGAATACAATTACAAAGTTCTATTTTTTTCATGAACAGGAGGAAAATTAGAAGAAAATAGGTCTGTCTGACTACAGAAAAACACAATAAAAGAGAATAGGGATCACTAGTTACATACCTGTTTTGTAGCAAAGTTCTTCTATAAAAATCTGCATTTCCGAACCTCCTTTCCATATAAATGTGAACATGTGATGTTATAGTTGGTCAATGAGATATAAAAGTTGTTGGATGAGGCTTCTATAAGCTTCTCTTAATGGAAGAGGTGGCTCATCTACCTAGAATATTTTGACTTTTGTCCTTTTCTTCTCAACAAAGAAAACTAGATGCTAGAATTGGAGTGTCTGTCTTTCCATTATAGACCAAGAGTCTGTGCTAAACATAACTAAACATATAAAAATAAAGTCCAAGACCATGAGAGTCCGATGAAATTACCACCCTGGTGTGAAATGCATATTTCCAAACTTCTATGTGAGAAAAAGAGTCTCTGTTTTGTTTAAGTCAGTGTTTTCCAGATTTGCTATTTGCAGTTAAATATAATGTGCTATTATGTCACCATCAGTAGAAAATAAATTTGTTCTGAACATTCCTTTTATTCATTTATAAATTTACTGTAATAAATAATAAAAGTACAAATTGCAATAGGTGTGCTAGAAGGATTATATTAGAATATACATACAAAGTGATTAACAGTTCTTGGCAAAGAATTATACTCAATAGATTGTAATTTTTAAAATTATGTGCTATTTGAGGGTCAAATCTTCTTTCCCACATTTAAAATTTTATATTTGAGAGAACAAATCAGCATTCAAATATTTGACTTTATTTTAAAGTAGAAATAGTCATGTGTCTTCGCATATCTTTGTAGTTCTAACAATATAACCAACGAGAAACCATAGAACTTATAGGGATGGTTTTCCAAAAATTGCTGTCTCTACGCCTTTGAACAGTCAACTGAGCAGCATTGCCACTCATCTCAGAATACAGAGAGAAATATATGCATTAACACTGAATGCAATAAAATTTTAATGAAAGCAAACGTGAAAAAAAGAGAGTATATTCAGATATTTTATACCTTATAAATAAATGAATAAAATTAGATGAGTTTATATTTTACAAGGCTGTGAAAAGACTGAAGCAGTGTTAGACAGCTGAATGGTTTCAAATAATGACTTAAAAGTAATTACTATAGCAAACGAGCTAATGATTTTGAAAAGACTATTATAAGTAAAATCCACCCAACTGAGGAAATAAAACACAAAGCATTAATCTTAGATCCTCTTTAAAGTGAAGTATTATTTATAGCTTTTAGGGGATTTTACATCAACACAGCAATTCATTTCTCCTGATTTGATATATAATTGTTTCCTTTTTATAATTATATTTCTTTCATTTGCATTTCTAAGAAATCATGGAACTTTAAAATAGAAAGTTCATTAAAATCTAATATTTAACACCTCAAAAAAATCCCCCTGTGCAAGTAACTAAATTAACTGCTTGATTAACTCTATTTACCACATTTCTTTTCTCTTTCACCCATGTCATTTATTTTTTTTCCACGTTTACTTAAGAAGTTATTTCTCTATGATTTATTGGAAAAGGGCATACTTTGCTCGGTGTATTTGGTTGACTTGTTTTTATGTATGAATTTTGCATTTTCATTTTTCTGCAATTGCTTCCAATAAGAAATTTAAAAAACTGTCCACTGTGCATAAACTGTACAAATGTATATTTTTTCTACCAAATCCTTCTGAAAATTTTCCAATGGACCAGCCATTACCTAAAGTCTAAAGTATAACTCTATAATCTTAGTAATGTAAAATTAAGATATCAGATTATAGAATAGTTCTAAATGACAGCTGATTTGTTGGAATCCTAAAATATAAGCCTATTATACAAAAATTAAAGGATTTTTTTATTATGTTATAATTAGAGTAATGGGATGGGGTGACCAACCTCTTTAGGCTGTGTAGAGGTTCATATATTTTACTTGTTTCATTACGTAAATATTTAGTGAATGTTAAATGCATACATAGCAATATGATTAAATGAAGATTGAACTTATAAGTTACTTGAAAGCAAGGTCTGCCTAATTCCTTGTTATATCCTCTAGTTTCCAACATAGTACACGGGAAGAGAAAAAGGAAACAGACTAAGTGGTGAAAGAAGAGAGGAGAGAATAAGAGATGAAAGGAGGGAAGGAAGAGATAGTGTTCCTGGGTGATTAGAAGCATGGCCTGTGGTACAACAGTAAGTCTGTATCCAAGGCTGGCTTTTGTACTTAAAGACAAGTGTGTTCCTGGACCTTACTTTCCCCATCTGAACAATGATAATATTATCTATTTCTTGAGAAAAGAATGTCTTACGTATGGAAAAGTCTTAAAGAATTTATTTAAGCCTAGTGGGGAGAACATGCCTGGAAGCAAAATCTCAATGGATTGAAAAAAATTCTCTGGAAAATGGCAGTTTTGCACCTTATTTTGTATGCTAGAATCCAAGGAGAAGACCTAAGGAAGGTGAATGAAATTCATTGGTGGTAGATTAAGGAGGTGGCAGAACGCACAATGGTAAAATCTCCAGGACTGGATAAAATGCAAAATGGAGAAACACATACTTCTTTTACTTTGGTGGATACAGAGAAATTAATAATTAACCAATTAGTTAACACAGCACAAAGTGATGGTGCGTAGGAAACAAGATAACAATGAGGGCTTCTGTGCTCTCATGCTCCCGTGGTCTTGTGCTCTGGTGCTGACTGTGGTCTGGAAAAGAAAATTTCTGACATTTTAAATGCCTATTATCCTAGATGCCTAAGACAATCAATGGACAGAGTTCACTTAAGGAAAGATTGACCTTTGTTTAACAAGCTACAGGCCCGTGATGTGACTCTCACTTTTACCTGTCCATTTAGGAATCTGTGATCAGAGCACCCATTCTGTACAGTTAATTTTGGTCACTGAGCTTCTCAGGCCTGCCATGTGGCCCCCCCTGAGCTTTCAGGTTTATTGCATAGGCCCTTTTTCATTTCCAACTTCATAGAACCCTTGTGAGAATTAAATAAAATCATCTCTGCAAAGTATCTGGTAAAGAATAAATATTCAGTACGTGATATTTACCATATTTGGCAGAATGTATCATGGAAGTAATCAATTTGAAGCAGGTTCTCTTCCAAGTCCTTGCTGGTAACTTGAATAAAAGAATAAAAATTAAGCCAATCTTATCTGACAAAGGGGTGGATTAAGAAAGCTCATAATTTAAAATCCAAAATAATTCATCCATCAAGGGCTAAATAATGAACTCCAGTAGAACAAGCAAAAATTCAAACATAGAATAGGGAAGAATTACTTAAGGGAATTGAAAAAATTAGAGCAAAGAAGGCAGAGCTAAGTATAATTTGAAAGTGAAGAGGAGCAGATTTTGCCGTCCCAAAATATGTCTCTTTGCCATAAGGATTGTTTTGAGCTAAAGACAATCAAAATCCAAGTTTTAAGAAAACTCTTTACTTCCCTTTCTGTTTAAATTTACTTTGGAAAGAGGGCCTGTACCAGGAAGAGAGCTAGTACCAGAGATACCTTTTAGCCTAAGAAACTTATCTGCATAACAGGGCAACCTTTGTTTTCTAAACTTTTCCTCTGCTTTCCTGTCAATGACCTTCCTCCTCTTTGTATCCAGCCACATACCTTCTTAGCTCAGGATGTTACAGAAGCTTCAATTATCTGGCTGCCTTTTGGGTTTCATTTTACAGATCTCACATGTACATAATTAAATTTGTTTTTCTTTGCTAATTTGTCTTATATTAATTTAATTATTAGACCAGCCAAAGAACCTAGAATGAAAGAAGTAAAATTTTTCCTGCCATTACAGAAGAAATACTAGATTTGAATACTTAATGATTTGGAAATCATTCTTTTTCATCTGCATTAAATAATTCCTTCTTAGAATCCTGAATCCTGCCTCAGCCACCTGGATTTGAACAGATAGTTAAAAATGGAAAATGTTTGAGGATGGCTGAGACAGATGGAATCAAACTCTTACGAGGAAATGACAGCAATATTTTAAGTTCTTGACCTGGCAAAAACACTATGAAGTGATATGTTTAGTAATTCTCTCTTTGTTTCTTAGCAGCTAAGTGGGTTATCAAAGCAAACGTTATAGGGCACAATATTAAGCAGGCAAACTGTCTGAACTCAACTCTGCTGAAACAAAGGGAGAGATGTATAAGCATTAGGGTGAGTCAGTGGAAAAGAACTGGAAGACATTAAGGGGAGTTGATCAGTGGGGTGTATGGAGCACACTGAGTTATTTCCGAGTTTGTAAATATTTTCCTCTGTGAGTATACCATCAGTGTCTGCTAATTAGTAACCAAGGAATGTAGGCTCCAACCTTCTCATAATGGCTCATAGAGAGGGCACTACCTTCCTTGATATTTACACTTCAAAGAGATGGTCCTCATGTTCTCGTGGGGGAAAAAATGAACTCTTTTAAGAAATGGCAAAGTAAGATTCCATTTATCCTAAAAGATTAAATTTAACCTGTTTTTTTGAATAAGGAAAGACTCAATTACTTCTGATTTACCCTTCTATGTATATAATATAATAAATGCGGCAAGAAGTTAGGTAAGATTTGAAGAAAAAACAATGTAGTTTGTTTTCTAATCTAACTGTAAAGAGAAAATAAAGCTTTTAAAATGATAATATGGAAATATTGAAATAATTCACTTTCTTACATGTTATATTTTGGTCATAGAAAAAAATTGCTAGGAGCTGAGAGAGAGATCATGATGAACTGATGCTTCCACATTATCCTGTATTGCTCTTTTGTGTGCGTGCCTCCAGTCCTAGTGATGACTTCTTGTTTTATACCCTGACAATTTTATGTTGTTAGTAAAGAAATGTTCACTATACAACCATGCAAATTCATACGTTGTCCCATTCACTATTTAATATGCTGATAAAAGTTCACGTTACAATCATCCACAAAAGATGATTTAAAAAATGTATGACAATTGAATGTTCATTTATTTTCCCCACAATAGGTGATATGGCTTATCCTTCGGACCTCTTCAGTTGTAGAGGTTGTACAGGTTGTACACATCTTGTAAATGGCTTCTTAGAAATCCTGCAAAAACAACAGAAGCACATCAGTCTGGGAAAAAAAGTCTGGGCTCAAATAGTATTTGCACAATAATATTCTTGGAATTTCTACACATAATTGATGAATATAATCTTCATAGTCTGAAGGAATAGTAGACTTACACAGATACTCAAAAATTCCTCTTTCTCAATAAACTGGAAAGCCTGTTTTTGAACTTCAAATCCTATAGCCAGATAAATAGTTAAAGGTATGATAAATACAATTTTATAATTCTTCTAAACAATTCAGTGTCTACGTTGCTTTGTTTGTATTACTAATATCAAAATAGCTATTTATTTTTTTATTTTATACCAGGGAAAACATACACCTAGATTAAGTACTTCTACTTCCTCTCTGACCTAAAACTAGACTTTAGCCTCTCATGTGTTCAGCCATACGCTGGTGTGTGCACCGGAGGATCAGTCTTCAAAAGCTCCATTTTTAAAAGTCAACTTTGAAATTGAATTTAATACATACAATACTGGCTGTTTTGCTGCTTTTTAGTAGAAAAAGTAAATCAATCACAGATGGTTAACACCAACATAATTCAGATAAGCCCTGAAAATTTTACTACGTGAACCATCATGAATGAAACAATAGCTTCTTCCTTTCTGTAAAAGACTTTCTTTTCAAATATCTGAAAAATTCCAACAACAAGCATTGTAGCAGTTGCATTTTGTGTGCCTTTGTGATCCTCCCATTTCATTAATCAATACAAAACATCATCTAAATCTTTCACTTTTACATTTGAGTAAGCAAAGTATAAGGGTGGGTAGTCACCTTGATTTGTTTTGCCAATTTAATGCCTTATACATCAAGAAATGATAAAAAATGAGTCATTTGGATGCAAAACACTCCTACTCTGCTCATTTGATTACACAGGATACAGCTGTACCTGTTGAAGTGGCACTTTTAATTATAATGTGCTTTAGGAATTTGTAAGTATAAAAATTACATGACACTTTTGAAACACAGATGGAAATGTTTGCCTTAAATATCCTTTTTAAGAGAAAAATAAAACTTTTATTTGATGCCTTTTTTTAAAGATTTTATTCATTTATTTCTAGAGAGAGGGGAAGTGAAGGAGAAAGAGAGGGAGAGAAACATTAATATGTGAGAAACATCGATGTGTGAGAGAGACATCAATCTGTTGCCTCTCACATGTCCCCAACCAGGGTGTCCCCAACCAGGGACCTGACCCACAACCCAGGCATGCGCCCTGACTGGAAACTGAATTGGCAACTTTTTGGTCTGTGGTACAATGTCCAACCCACTGAGCCACACCAGTCAGTGCTATTTGATGTCTTAACATCTAATTATTAAGGATTGTGTCTCTCATTCTGTGGGCCTCAGTTTTTCTATCATTTAACTTATTTAAATTGTTAGCTTAGGTAGCTAGTTAGTATTAATAAGGAAAGGAGCAAATGGAATGAGGCATTAAGCCTAATTAATTAAGGAATTGAATTAGACAATAAGCCTGATTCACTAGGAAGCCATAGCATTCAAAGGCTCCTCAGGGGATTGTTGCATTCTCCACTGAAAGAACTTGATCTTGTCCAGGTAGTGGGGTTTCAGGGAAGAGAAGCAGGGTAACATCCTCTGCTGAGGCATTAGCAGTAGGAGCTAAGATGGTGACCATAAAGGGAAGGTCTCTAACCTGAGTAAAGGATCAGAGTGGATAAGTGGCACAGAACCCAGAAGATCTAGGAAAGGGATTGGTTAAGGGAAGGGCCCAGCACAAGCCTGCTAAGGATTGGGAAATTGATTAGTTAGTTTGCAAGCCTGAGATAAGATAATCAAAGCTTGACAAAGTCCTCTCTTTGGGTACCACACATTCATTCGCCCATTGTTTCCAGTGTTCATTCTTTGTAGCAGCCTGTGGTCTGTCAGCCACAGCAGTCCAAATGCGGGCCCCATCTGCAAGCTCCAAGTGTGCTCCAAATGCAAGTCGGGTTACAGCAATGCAAAGCTGGCCAGAGTGCATCCCAGAACAGAGACTAGGCTGTCGATATGGAGACAGAGACTGAACTGGACTAAACTTTAGCATGAACTAAACCAATGGCACGGAGTCTCTGAATCCTGGCCCTTCTTCCTGGCTTGATGAAGACAAGGTTGGACTTCTTCCCCAGTGGTACAGATGGAGATGAGACACCAGGAACCCGGGGAAGCCTTTTATTTTGGTTCCAATAGCACTTACCACTACATCTCATCCTTTCATGCATGAGTCCCCAGAATGCTTTTTTTTGAGACCCTGTGAAAGGACCTAATTTCTACCAGCAACAAAATGAGGCATTAAACCAGGTATAGATGACTTCTATGGCTCCTTAAGATTAAAAAGAAAAGGTAAGTGACTATAACTATCTTTGAAAAGTAGGTAGAATGGCACACATAATTATGACATTAAAAAAATAAGATTAACATCTAACAAAAGCCAGAAAGAGGTCCATTCAACAATCAATAAAAATCAGAACCAAACTCAGGCAGATCTCAGGTATCAGCTGAACTATATATAACTCAGTTATGAAGTTATTTAAATTATTTAGTATCATTCATATATATGTTCACAATATAACCTGGAACCATATAAACACAATTATTAGCTCTAGTACCTTTTTGGAGATGGTAAGATTTTTCTATGTAGTCAATATGTTTGCAAATAAAGACAGATTTACTTTTTACTTTCCTAAATGTCTTGAAAATCTGCAAGAATTTTGTAGGCTTTATATTATATATTTATATATGTTTATATATTTATATTGATGTATTATATATCTTTATAATAACTATAATAATTGATATAGAATTACATTTGTATAAAAATAGAAAAATTAATAGAATGCAATAAAAAGTTTTGATATAGACTACAGGCACATGGTACATTGATTTTCAACAAAAGTTCAAAGACATTTGAATAATTAAAAAAATATTTTAACGATTGTTGCCTGAAGAAAATGAAACTCTAGATCTTATACAATATACAATACTTCAAAACTGATCATAACCTAAAAATAAATTTAAATTATAAAATTTCTATAATAAAGAATAGGAGAAAACCTATACTTTTGGTTAGTCAAATATTTCTGAGATACACCACCAACAGCATCAGCCGTAAAAGGAAAATACTGAATTGGACTTTATCAAAATGAAAAACATCTGTTTTTAAAAAGATACTACCTATTTTAGCAGGGTTTACATTGTATTAACCCTGGCTGGTTTGGCTCAGTGGATTGAGCGTCGGCCTGCGAGCTAAGTGTCGCTGGTTCGATCTTCCAGTCAGGGCACATCAGAGAAGGAAAACTCTGATTCCAAAAAACCTCCGCTGCCTTGCGGCATACCTCTTCAGGGGAAAGGCTAAGGGAGTAAACCCCGACAGAAAATCTGGAGCCGGAATCCCTAAGGCGGTTTGACGTTGTAGTCAATACCGGCAACTCCTGCGGCACACCTGAAGCCAAGCTGTATTGACTCCGTCTTTCCCTTGGATCCTTCAGCTGCGAAGAGAGGGGGGATCTGCTGCATGGGCAACAGCAGACCCTCCATATCACCCTGCCCAGGCTCTGTAGCTTCAGCTCCACTGGAGAGGACACTCCAGCGTCATGGCAAGATGTCGATTCAACACGGGAGGAGACAGATACCGTGTCACTCCCGAGTCAGACTGCACAGCCATTCTCGGCGGTGCAGATAGACTCTTAAGAAGCTACACCATTGTCTCTCGAGACGGACGGCTGCCGCTGCTGCCGCCGACTACCGAGAAAATTGAAAGGCAAGCCATAGATGGGGAGAAAATATTTGAATAGCATATATCTGATATAAAATTTGTATACAGACTATACAAAGAGTTATAAAAACTCAATAATAAGAAAAATCCAATAAAAAAGAAAATAGGAAAATATAGGTTAATCTACATGTTAACAATTACTGCTGGATTGGCAAAGATACACGTATGGCAAATTTCAACACAATTATTTATGTGGGAATGTTTGTAGTAGCTTAATATGTAATAGTCACAAAGTGGAAGTAATCCAAATGTCCATCAATGAATGAATGGATAATTCAACTATGGTAACCCTAAAGGAATACCATTTAGCAATTTCAAAAAATAAATTGATAGTACACACAATGACATAGTTAAATATCAAAATAAGCTTGCCGAGTGAAAGAGACCAGACAAAATAGTGTACATATGCATGATTCTATTGCATAAATTTTTATAAAATGCAAAGTAACTTATTTGGACAGAAAGCAGATTAGTGGTTGCCTGGAGAAAAGTGGGAAGAGGAGAGATATCTTAAGTCACACATATCAAACTCAATTAATAATTTCAAAATATGCTTCAGGTAAATATAACAAAAACAAAAAAATTCCCAAATCCAGATCAATGAAAAATTGCTGCAACAGAGACCCTTGGAAATTTTAGACAAATTTATTAGAGGCTTCTTGATTTTTTGCTTAGCTCTAGGAAATGGCAAAGAGGGACATCCTAGTGTACTTTACTTTCGAGCTCCAGTGCTCCTCTTATCACTAGGGAATTTATAATAATTGTGGTTTCTCAGCATGGCCATGAGCATTGCGAATAGACAGTACTATTACTCTCCTCTCTTAGGACACCTGTCTCGGGGTCATTTTTATGTCTTCATATTCTGCCTAAAAGACTTGAACCTGACTCTCCTAATGTCTGGTTTTGTAATCTTAATTTTCCTGGAAGTAGGTCACTTAGGCAATACTGCTGGTATACCTATAATTTGCATCAGTGTGATTTTCATAGAGGAACATTTTTTTCTAGAAATGTCCAGATGACTATTTTTATATAATATGGCAGAATTTGTATAACTTCCACTTCTAATCCTCACGAAGGTCTGAAAAATAAGTAAATATTCCACACAAAGCTATAGTTTATGTAATATAAATTACCTTGGGTTTAGTTTACATAAATCCTGTATCCATGTGGTTTCCAGTACCTTATTGTTAAGAGCGCATTTGAAGAGATTAAAACATTTCCAAAGCAGCAGCAAATGAGTCCAAAATAATTGCAATCATTACCTATTGGTAATGATCTCTCACAACATCAATGAAAGCAGTCACTGTGTGAATACGAGTACTGTTCACTTAGTTGAATTCAGCTTCTGTTCAACTAGAACTATATTCAAAATTCCTCAGTTCCTCATGTATTCATTTTTAGAAGATCTTAATATTTAAATAAACATTGGCTGTTTCTTTTATGCAGACTTGAGATACTGCCATAGGTCTTCCTATTTTTCATTATTTACCACAGTAAATCCTATTTTATGATCTCTTCAGCACAACTTTCTATTTTTTTAAAAAATTCTCACTTATTATTGCAATAGTATATGGCAAAAATATATTTTCTGTAAGTCGTAAATTCATGGCACATATGTAAAGCATTCATGATATGGACATGAAAATCAACTGATGCAGGATGCTGTGTAATCCTGGTACCTCAAACTAGTTCACTGTAAGTAGCTCTGCCCTTAGCCAATGAAAGCAACCTTCTTAAGTTCTGCCTCAGGGAAGCCAGTGCTTTGGAACGACTGCCTCAAAATTGTCAATGTCATTATCAAGTGCCTGAAACCAGCATAGAAATATTGTTTCTTACTAGGTGGAGCACCCCAAACCTATGCTAGTTTCTACAGTAGAATCTATATGGGGCCGAGTCATCATTTCTTCATTTTGAAGTACATTTTGTCAGAACTTTTCCAAGACTTAGTTTACAAATCTTTCAGAAGAGAACAGTTTTATCCTATTTTCCAAATTGACCCAATACCCAGATCCAGCTCAACTCCAGATCTGATTAACTCAGTGCCCTATTCTAATGGTCTGATGGAATAAGAGGTATACCTTTGTAGGATATGCATTTTTTTACTTCAGACTTTATTATTAGGTTACAATAATGTCTTTCACAGACTTAAAAACTATAAGACAGAGTAGACACACATAATATATAATGGTTGAGAGAAAAAATGGCCAATAAAATCAAACCCAGAATTACCCAAAAAGTTGAAATAATCAGATATAATTATGATAAAATTTCTAAAGAATTTGGTGGTAAAGGTGTGCAGCATATGTACAGAGATAGTTAAGATCAACAAAGATGTGGC
The DNA here is from genome assembly GCF_987537825.1 of Furipterus horrens. NCBI lineage: Eukaryota > Metazoa > Chordata > Mammalia > Chiroptera > Furipteridae > Furipterus > Furipterus horrens. Next base: position 28,559,405 of record NW_028327172.1, on the reverse strand, counting down.
AACAAAATAAATGAAATTAAGGAAATTAAAAGAGAAATAAAGTAAAAAATCGAGTTTGTGATATTAAAGATAAAATTATTAGGTCCACTTAATAACATGATAGAAGAAAAACAGATACCGTATTCCCTCACTTATTGCAGGTATTACGTTCCAGACCACCCCCACCCCACGAAGTAGGAAACTTACATCTATTTTACACTCTTAAATCCACATAATTTTAACTATATATATATACAGTACCGCAAAATCCACCCTGGCTGGTTTGGCTCAGTGGATTGAGCGTCGGCCTGCGAGCTAAGTGTCGCTGGTTCGATCTTCCAGTCAGGGCACATCAGAGAAGGAAAACTCTGATTCCAAAAAACCTCCGCTGCCTTGCGGCATACCTCTTCAGGAGAAAGGCTAAGGGAGTAAACCCCGACAGAAAATCCGGAGCCGGAGTCCCTAAGGCGGTTTGACGTTGTAGTCAACACCGGCAACTCCTGCGGCGCACCTGAAGCCAAGCTGTATTGACTCCGTCTTTCCCTTGGACCCTTCAGCTGCGAAGAGAGGGGGCGTCTGCTGCATGGGCAACAGCACACCCTCCATATCACCCTGCCCAGGCTCTGTAGCTTCAGCTTCACTGGAGAGGACACTCCAGCGTCATCGCAAGATGTCGATTCAACACGGGAGGAGACAGATACCGTGTCACTCCCGAGTCGGACTGCACAGCCATTCTCGGCGGTGCAGATAGACTCTTAAGAAGCTACACCATTATCTCTCGAGACGGACAGCTGCCGACCGCAAAATTCCTCTATATAGCAAAAAGTCTGTGATAAATAAGTAAATATAATGTTTTAAAAAATCCCACGATACAGTGAGGCTGTGATAAGTGAACTGCTATATAATGAGGGACTGCTGTAACTTGAAGCTGAGTCAATAAAATAAATACAAAGTAACCCACAAAGAGGGAAAAATTGAAAAAATTGGAAAAACATTTGTGATCTCTCATAAATAAGAAAGGTTCTGATGCACATGTAATCAGAGATCCCCCCAAAAATGGGAGAGTGAGAGCATGAGGTTAAAAAATATTTGAATAAATACTTGCTAAAATTAATAAAAGACGTTAATTCACAGATCCAAGAATCTCAGCAAACACCATATTATATAAATAAAACAATAATATACTCAAGCCACATATATAAAACAATATACTCAGATATGTAATTAACTACTGGGAAAACAAAAGAGGATAAAAGGAAGAAGAAAGCAGCCTAGAGTATGGGACATAGAATAGAACAAATACATAAATGGTGACTGGGAAGGAATGACATTTTAAAATGTTAAAAGTAAAATAAGGAAGAAAGGTAAAAAGGGAAGACAGGAATGAAAAAGGGATAGGAGAGAGAGAAGAAAGAGAAGCCAACAATAAAGTATAATATGTTAATTGTTGGTGACTATGGGTCTCTGCACCAGCATTCAGAGAGTGTCCTCTAAATTTTTAATTTCCTTGTGTGGTTCTCTTAAATTAGCCCAGTTCTCAGGTCTTCCAGATGCAAATGTGCTCATTCCCTTGCCAACTAATTTACCTAATGTGTTAAAAAAGGTCATTTTTGAGTGGGGGGAGGTCCAAGTACTTTTATTAATTGCCTCCATATTTTTAATGGCCAATGCCTTAATATTAATTAGACACTTACTTCAGAGGGCCTGGCACACTAATAATGAGATAACTCTAATGTAAGAATATTCTTTGATGGTGATTTCTTCTTTATTGCTGGACTCTGTTTCGTTATTTTTGGTTTCTCTGTCACCCAGATTTTATCTGTCCACTACTGCTATTGTTAGGTAAGATAGATAGCAAACCAAGGCAAGAAGGAGGAAGGAGACATGTCTTCCCCCTAACTCAGCAGTCCTGGGCCTGGTCCGACCATATTGCCAGGTGTTCCAACATCACAAGAAACACCATACTAACACCTTGAAATTCTGTGTGTATTGTTTCCACTAGCAAGGAAAGAAAGCCTTTGAAACTGTGCTCATCCCAAGGTCTACAGTGCCGAAAGAAAAAAACCTCATAAAACAACTTTGGCTAATTGCTTATCTCTGGTTGCTCTCTGTTGCTAACTGTTTTATGAGGGATCCCCTAGTGCTTCCAGAAAGAGCCCATAAATAACTTTGAGTAACTGCCCCAACTTTAATTAACTGCCTCCTGTCACTTATCTGTTTTATAACAAGATGACTAAACCTGGTCTGGAGCAAGATAAGGATTTAGGCTAACAGAGCCCCCACACGTACCTATGTTTGCACAGTCATGTCCCTCTGGGGGAAGCTGGCACCGTCTTTACCCACCAATCAACATTTAACTTCTTCACCCCCATCCTGCCAACTATATAAGTCCTCAGAACAAAGGGACTAAGGCTCTTGCCACCCCTGTTCTGGCCACCCCTGCTCTTGCCTTTTACCCCCCCCCCCCCTTGGCAAGGCCTGTTCTCTTCCATGAGACTGTATTACTAATAAACGCTGCTTACATTCTGATAGACTTGCTGATCTGTAATTCTTTACTGTGTTGGCAAGAAAAACTGAGTTTCTCCCATAACACTAGGGCTGGAGGGAAATGTCTTTGGAAGGAAAAGCCATTGGTACCTGCACTGGGAGCTGTCAAGGACCCTTTCTCCAAGGGGCTGAGAAAACCAGCAAAGGGCTGAGCTTCTCCCGATGTACATTATATTCTTAGTTATAGCGGTACCCTTTTTCTTTTTTTTCACTTAGGCAGGGGACCTAGCAGTTGCAGTGCCTAACCCCTAATGCTGACCTATACATCACACCTTGGCTCAGGTTGCGCAGGCTCCTAGAGTCACCTTGTGCTAAGACCCCGTGCTGGCAGAAGAGGCAGCAGTTGGTGCTCAGGGATGAACCTCGTGCAGTCAGCTGCCGGGCCATCCTAACCTTGCTGTCTCACTCTCCTGCCTCCTCTGGGTCCTGCCTCTTTTGGGTGCTCAGCCCTGTCTTTGGTCACCCTCTCCTGTGATTACAAAGATGGGCTAAGCTGCTGGCCCCTCTCGAAAGCTAGGCGTAGGGGAGTGAGCCCAGGCAGTGATGCCTCCTGAGAGGTAAGTCCCCTTAGATCTGCTTTTATCTCTCCTGAACCTGGTGGGTGCATCATGACTAGTGCTTGAGGCAGCGCAGGGAGAGGGAGTGATGGCCTGGAGCGCTCCATAATAGGCTGCTCTCATCTGGCTGCACACGCTCACCCAGGGCTGGTAATTTATTCGTGCTGTTTCTGAGGATGGGGAGGAATGGGCGAAGAGACATCTAATCTGCTAGTAACTGAATGGGTGTACTAGACAGGAAATGAGGCCAGATTCACTGGGAAAGACTCCCAGGCTTTTACAATTGCAGGCAGGCAGGTGTCCCCCACCTGATTCAACAGTTTGGAGAACAGGGCTTTACAGAGAGACTTAAAAGTTTTTATTTATTTATTTATTTATGTTTTGTTGTTTTGTTTTTTTGATTTAGAAATACATAACAATCTGTCTAATTCTTGTGCACTGGAAGTACAAGTTAGTAATGTTCAGAAATTCACCTTGGCCCCATAATACTATTTCAAGCTTCTTAACAGGTAAATGGATAATAAAAAGGGTAATTTTCCTCAGCTGAGTTTCATTAGGGAGATGTAAACTAAAGGGAAACTTAACAAAATGTTAACAGTAATTATCACAGATTGTTGGTGTTGAAAGGGGAAACATTTGTCATTGTATTTTCTAAATATTCCAAAATTTTCACAAATGAACAGAAAACTCAGTGAATTCTGACTCAACTTCAGGAGCACATTCCCTCAGGGAGAATCATAGAGGGGGAATAACTGAAGAATTAATCAAAATAATGACAGTAATTAACTGAGAGTAATGGATTGAAGAGGATTGTTTTGTTGTTATTGGGTTTTCTGTTATTTCCAAATATTCCATAAAGTACATCATATGCCATAGACTTTACTTTGAAAGATAAGTTACACAAAAGAAATAACAAAACTCTCCAACGAAAATCTTTTGTAGAAAGGAACCCTAAAATATCAAATTCTACTCTACCTGCTGCCATGAGTAATCCTGGATCTTCGTAATAACAAACAACTATTAATTCTGCAGAGTAAGCTGCTTATTGTTTACAAAGCATTTACCTGTTCACTATTTCACTGGGTTTTTACAGCCTTGAGACGGAAAAGAAATTAATAGTATGCTTATTGTAGAGATAAAAGAAACTAAACCCCATCAATGTCTTTGGTTTATTTATTTTCCTTTGAAAACTGAGTTACTGAGTTTTCCGGAAATCTAAGCAAACTTAACTTGAGAAACGCACAACTAACACCATGCCTGGCACCAAGTTGGTGTTCATTAAAGATTCAATAGAAGGGTGCACATGGGTAAGATAAGTTGGTAGGTAGGAATGCTTGACTAAAATGTTCACCTCAAGTTTTCCATCTAAGGTGCACAGCATTGACATAACAATTCCCTTCATCTCATCCTCCTGTTATTCAAAAATATGATTTTGGTGATGGAGGAAGTGTAAGTCCTTTCTCCCTTTGCCAAGTTTTATTATGGAGAGAAAACACATTTGTTAACATATTATTTCCTGCTTTTATTGTGATTGAAATAATAAGCAACCACGCAGAATAAAAATAAACCATTTATTTAAAACTCCACATCACTAAAATAATGGAGCGGAACATATGCAAACTGTATAGCACCACCCTGGTTACTGGGAGAAGTGACACAGATATACGCAGGCATAATCAATTCATATATGAACTACAGGTCATTAGGTGAGTGAAAACAACAACACATTTTACTACATTTAGGTTACAAAATAACATTGTATTATGCCCTTGCTAGAATTTTCTAACAAAAACTTTTCAGTTCAGTTTGAAAATTAATCATCCAAGATGCATTTTATACAATGTCATAAAACTATTTTTTTTAATTAGGAACATGGGTATAGTAGGAAATACAATTCTCATTTATAAATACTGTTATGGTTGCATGACAAGTTTTTAATTTTGTGTGCTTGTCACAGAACTACACCCAGCATTTCTGTTATTCTTTCCCAAGAAGAAGGTGGTCACAGAGAGGTTAAGTGATATGTTCAGGCTCATTCTGCTTCAAATAAAATGGGGATTGAATGCCAAGTCTGCCTGTATCACTTCAAAACCTGTCAGTATAAAGATAACTCTGAAATCAGGGAGAGGGAAAACTTTTGTCTCTACTCAAATTTATTATTTTCTTTTAGGCATATCATTATAAAACAACAATCTTTACCATCCTTATCAACTTAAGGGAAAAATATTAAAATAACTTTATTTAGATATATCCACATACAGGCCTCTGTATGTCTCTGTATTTTATATTCAAAAAAATCATCTCAACATTAATTGGCCTTCTGTTAATTTTCTGTAGGAAAAATGGTTATTTTAGATAAGATAGATGTGTATCAGCAAACTGTATCTTGGAAATGAAACTTTTAAAGATTTTAGTAACACTTAGGGGATTTAAGGATTATATTTTGAATTCTCTTATGGTTCAACCTCACCTCAAAAGTATTTTCTTCTTGGGAAATTACAAAACCATAGGTATTCATGGCCCAGGACAGTCTCTGTCCTCTGTCATAGGGAAATTTCACAGTCAGAAATTAATTTCATGGCTTCAGAGGGTTGATCTATATGAAATTTAAAGATCCTGCAGTGCAGACAGCAAGTACACTTAACATAGAGGAATGCCTACTGAATTGTAACAGCTGTGATTGATACTGCTGTAGGTATTGAATATGTAAGAGGAATCTTAACTATGAAAAAATAATTTCACTAGAAAATCTCTCAATACAGGTTTCATTTTCTTTCTGGATTTCCTTCTTCTCTTGTCTTTTAAACTTTAATGTTCCCTGGGATTCAGTCCTTAATGCACCTCCATTTACTAAACCATGGTGAGCTTATTGTCATGTTCATGATTTTGGCTTCTACTAATATTAGATAACTCCCAAATATGCATCCCTTTCTTGGGATTCCTTTGAGTGCTTCAGTGACTCATTTTCTGTCCTCTGTCCCATCCTCCTTCTCCATTCTTCTGGAAACCTCAAACTCCTAAGGCACTCAATTTATAAACCTAAGACTTATTTATCATTCCTATTTCTTTCTCTCTCTTGTATCATCAAGACCTGCAGGCTTTATCTCCTAGGTATTTCTTTAACCTAGTATCCTGCCTCCCATTATCCTATCCTCACCAAAGCTCTAGTTTACAAGGTCTGTCCAGAAAAATTCCTGCCATTGTTAGCATTATGAGAAGGGTTTGGACAATATCAATATAACCTTGCAGCCAAGGAGAGTGGACTGGAATGAGTATGTGTGAACAATGATGACTTCACTGTACTAGTCAGTGGGGGTGGTAGAGGCTATTGAGTGAGCATGTGTACTGTGTGGCCATTGCATTCAAAATGACTGAGTGAGCATCAAATTTTGTGTTAAGCTTGAACACTCGTCCAAAGAAACTCTTTGAATTATTCAGAAGGCCGCAGATATGGGCAACTGATGATTGACAGGTTCATCACAACAATGTACCTGCTCATGCATCATATGTTGTGCAAAGTTTTTTAGCAAAGCATCAAATCACCCAGGTGATTCAGCCCCCTTGCAGCCCAGATTTAGCACAATGTGACTTCTGGCTTTTCCCAAAACTAAAATAACCTTTGAAAGGGAAGAAATTTCAGACCATTTATGAAACTCAGGAAAATAGGATGTAACAGCTGATAGTGATGGGAAGAACTGTGTGAAGTCCCAAGGTGCCTACTTTGAAGGGGAATAAGGCATCATTGTCTTATTTACAGTGTTTCTTGTATCTTCTATCTTTTTCAATAAGTGTCTCTTTTTGTATAGTACATAGATGGATACTTTATGGACAGACCTTGTATAAATTTTAGAGTCATGGTCATAGATATTGGAGGCTTAATGTTTTTTATCTGCCCTGTCAGTGTTCCTTGTCCTCCTTCTGGATATAAAATATGAATCTGGGGGAGAGAAAGATTCACCTTTCCAGTTCTTGTGATATAAATTGGACATGACCCACTGCCAAGTTCCATGGATAGATACATGCTGCAAATATGACCAATTAGTGATTCTATCTCTTGTCAAGGAGACTGGTATGAGTACTTAAAGGAAGTGATTATGTATACTGAAAGAGACCATGCATGTGAACTAATACCATAGAAGATCACATCAGTCATGCCATTTGATGATTTCTCAAATGACACTTACAATTCCACTTCACTCTATTTCCATGGCTTTTGTAAAATATGAAACTAATGGTAACTGCCAAGTTATTTCATTTTCTCTTCACTAGTAGCAACTGTGTATGACTTTGTTCTGTGTCAGACCTTAACTTCATTGACTTTAAACAGATCCTAAAGTTTAGTTTCCAGAGTTTGTGCTGCTCTAGTTTAATTGCTCCACTTGACCTTCATTTTATTTTTTAAAAATATTTTATTAACTTATTTTTAGAGAGAGGGGGAGGGAGGGAGAAGTAGAGGTAGAAAAATATCAATGTGCAATGTGATTGGTTGCCTCTAGCATGCCCCCATTTGGGGACCTGGCCAGCAACCCAGGCATGTGCCCTAACCAGGAATTGAACCCATGGCCTTTCACTTTGCAGGACAATGCCCAACCCATTGAGCCACACCAGTCAGGGCACTCTTCAGCTCAGACTATATTTATTGAAATTTCTAGTAACTGGATGCTGTTAATATATATATTTACAATTAGTTTTGCAATTAGCCTGTGTGTGACTTTGGTTATTGTTAGAAAGAGGCAGTTCTTAATGAAAATGTGAAACATTTTAAGATATTTGTAGTATGAAATGAAGTGTTCATATAATTAGGTAGATGGAGATGTTTGAAAGAGATGCATTTATAGAAATTATATTTAATGCTTCAAGCCATTGAAGTTATATGTTAAGTATCACCAAGTGATCTATCATAAGAACTTTTCAAGTCGCTTATTTGTTATGACACAACTAGAGTTCACATCTTCTTGGTCAAAGTCCTAAAATGACCTCTCATGTTCTCACAAAGTCTGAAACAATCCTATAAGTCTTGACTGTCCATGGTCTCCATGACTTTACAATCTATCAATCCCCCTTACTCACTAAGCTTTACTTGTCATAAATTCCACAAGGCTTTTTCCTTAAACATTAAACATTGCTGCCACTTTACTTGCCTTGACATGGCCTGATCCTTCTCTCTGGCATCCTTTACACTAAGCTTCAAATGTCACCTTTTCAGTAAGTACCCCTTCAAGGGCTAATGACAATCTTCTTTACTGTTGCAACTCAGCTTCCAAGCCTTGACACTCTGCACCTTTTGTGTTGCTCTTTAGTTAAAAATATTTAGTAATTAGTTATTTATTAGTTTGTTGCTTGTTTTTGTCTATTTTTTAACATGATATAAGCTCTGGGAAAGCAGATAAGTTGCCCAAGCTTACACAGATGACAATAGAGGCCAGGATTGCAATTGTAGAGCCAAGTCTGGGGTCAGTACTCTCAACCACTGTGTCCTAAGCCAAACTCAATCCTGTCACCTCTCAACATGTCCATTCACTGCCCAAAACAGCCCACTTCTTTGCACTGTCCCTCTTCAGACTCCTTGACTGTCACAGAGCCTAATTCTCATTAATTTCTTTTTCTTCCTCTATGGAAGGGATGTCCCTTCGGGACTTTTAGTTTCTAGCATTATGTCTGGCAGTTGAAATTGCAATGCACTGTAACTTTATGATTGTTTTTGAAAAAAATTACAAAGTTACCAGTAGTGGAAATATATCATCTATAGAAGAAGATAATTTGTGCTGCTCAGAACATGGGAGAAGCATATTACAAAATGATATTTTTCATTTATTTTATAGAAGAGAGCTGTCAATTTTATTTTGCTATACTTTGCATGACATTGGGTAAGTCCACTTTCTTCTCTACCAATCCAGTCCATTTAGGAAAACAAATTAATCCAGCATAGCTGATAGGAACTTGTATGTTAAGAGGACTAAAATTTTATCACAGGAAATAAAGAAAGACAGCTCTCATTTTTTAATATTTTTATTTTTCTTTCCCTCTACTTGACTATGATGGAAAAAAGAAAGACCCGAAAAAGCTGCTACTGAACTTTATATATATGGGGGAATTTTATCTAACAGGTTACAATAAGAGTTGTGGTTGTATATTTGAGTCCGAAGTTTGATTTCCTTTTTGGAAATGCTCTAGCTTCTTTTCTGAAAAGAGCACATTTGATAAATGATTCCTGGGTCTAAATTGTAGCCAGGGACTTCAAGTAACTCAAGCTTCAATCACTTTCAAATGATGTGTGCTGGGGCACACATACACACACCTCTCAAAGCTTAAGAGACAGAGCTCAAAACTAGAAGGAAAGCTTATTCCAATTGCTGCCCTGATGGGAACCCCCCTGTCAGATCAGTGACTTGCCAGGCAAACAGTGTTCAGTGTTTTCAAAGGTATAGGAAGAAAGGTAGCATTTTGCCAGGTACTTCTTAACTATGGGAGAAATAGAAACTTGTGAATAATACATCTATAGGTTCTGTCAGTTTGTTTGTTCTCTATCTTGATATGGTGTGGTCTAGAGAAAGTGAATTTGTCTTTCCAGTATGATCACAGAAAGGCATTTTCTGATGTTGACCTGTTAAGACTGTTGCGGTCAAGCTTGAGTGTCAGGACAGCTCCTGAAGAAAGCCGTCAGAGGCTGCTTTTCTTCTGTCTCAGTCTTCCACTCCAGACAATATAGTTTTAGGCAGTAACTTACTTAAAAGTACATGGGTATGGATATAGATAGAGCTCATCTATTTCAATAATATAATAAAATCAGCTTTAAAATGTTTTCCTCCTTATTTCTGAAGAAAAGCCCTTAAAACATTTATTTATAACATTGACACTTACAGACTAATTTATTTAGCAAACTGATTTCAAATAAAACATTAACATGCCTCTATTATATCATATCAAGATTTCTTAGAAAACTTACAAAGAATAAACTTTATATGCTAATACTTTATTTGGAGAGTACAATTTTAAGAATGAAAAAAATGAAGGGATAGGAAATTGAAGCAGGAAATGTGGGAGAGAAAATGTGAGGAAGCCCAGATACTACTTAGTTCAAGCATTAGTGGTGGCTTAATCTCATGAGATGACCTCCAGACAAATCAAACTACATAGTTCATATAATGACTGTTCAGTAAAAATGCAGTTACTATTGCCCATAATAGCTCTTGAAGAGTATACCACAGTTTGGATGATTTTTTATTTTTCCAACTTAACAACTTCACATACAACACATTTGTTGCTATTATATAAAATATATTCATTATTTTAATTCCTACATATTTATCTTAAAAATTTGGTCACTTGGACTGAATTGGAATGTGTCATAATTTTGTCAATTATAATGAATGAAAAATGTTTCTGATTAAGAGATGTTTTACTGACTGCCATTATTTTGGGGGTTAAATTATGGTTTTTAGTAAGGGATATGTATATTGCATTTCAGGACAGTCTATTTAGTAAAAATAATGCATAAATAAAGGAAGGCATCTGCTGGATTTTGCTTCCCACTGATAAACTGTTCATCCCACTCATGAGCATTGACTGCCCTGTTTTTCCACAGAGCTGGACTTTCTCATGTTTCTCAGCAAATGGGAGATAAAGGAGCAGAATATAAGGTGAGAGGTTTCAGCTGTGGTGGGCTCGTAAACTAGCTTACCAAAGGAAGGAAGTGGGGAAGGAAGTGAGGGAGGAAGGGAGGGAGGGAAGGAAGGAGAAAGAAAGAGAGGGAGGACAGAATAGAAAGGAAAAGAAAAGAAAGTCCTGAAGAATAGCATTGGTTGCATTTACCTTGAATGTGTTATAGAAATTCTCCTACTAAAGCCATTTTCAAGCTACCAATGATTAAACAAATGGCTCTCAATGTTTCTAAGACTTTAATGATCGGCTCCAGGAGGCAATTCAACAAACCACTAGCTGTGAGCATTGTTAGTCTGTGTTCATGTAAAACCAGTTGTCACGGTGGCTTGGATAAAACGAATGGCTAATGACCTTTGAGAAAGATGTATCCTCCAGGATCTAAACTGGTATCTAAGAAGTATAGGACACAGGCCTTCATCATCTATTTATGTGTAAACCAACTTTTCCTTTTTTGGTCTTGACTTCTGTTTTCTACTTCTTACTTATATAGCTTATAAACATGTCCAGCAAAAATTTATAAAACATCTTTTTCATCTTGATACTACCGAGTTTGAACTTGATTAGGTAATACTTTGCTTCAGTCCTAACTGGATGTACTAAAAATTCAGTTCTGACACTGACCACCCAGAGTTAGCATAGATCTCACAAATTAAGGGCTCAGTCCTCCATAAAACTGCCTTCACTTCAGGTGCCCACTGTATGTGAGGTCCCCAGACCATCTGCACTACTGACAGATTGCCTACAAATTCAGAGATTCCCACTGACACCCTTAATTTTTTAATTTGCTAGAACGACTCACAGAACTCATAGGAAAGTGCTATACTTATCAGCTGCACTTCGATAAAGGGTACAAACCAGGAGGAGCAGGCTAATGAAGACTAAGAGGTGCACTGGACAAGGACCAGAAGGGTATGCAGAATCCTTTTTTCATCATTATCACCCTGCTCTAGATCCTTGTGATTACATTACACTCACCTGTGTAATCCAGGACAACCTACCTGTTTTAAGGTCATTTGATTAGCAAACTTAATTCTATCTATCTGCAACCTTAATTCTCCTTTGCTATGTAGTATAACATATTCATAGTCTCTGGAAATTGTGGGGTGAATGTCTTTGGGAAGTCATTAATCCACTACTCAAATGCCTGTGGTAGCCTTGTGTGTAATAACTTTTTCTACAAAAACTAAATTTATGACCAGTTATGCTACACTTTCAGTGAAAATGTATATAAAGGCAAAACTTACAATTTTCTGTTGCTGCCCATTTTATTAGCAACTTCTAACTTCTTTTGCCAACTTTCCTGTCTTGAGAAGGCTAGTCATGGGTCATCTCTACTTGCCACCTTCTTCTGAGGGAAACCGACTAATCATATCCCCTGCAGGTGTGACATAAGATATATCGGTGGTTCTTTTGTTGGTTTATTACAACTTCCTGGTATAGTGGTGAACATCTGACAAAAAGGTGATCAATTTAAATAATTATTGGTTCAAGAACATCTAATTGCTTCCAAATAGCTATTGTCCATATTCTCACTTTATAATACAACCCTAATTATTAGTTGTGAATGTTGATACAAGTCTCAGGCCTCTACGTCAAAGTGTGGCCATTGACTAATTTTCAGACAATGAGGAAGAATCAGTGTTATGTAGAACTTCTGCTGGTTTTGACTAAAACGGATCCCCCTCTCAGCTCCTCTTATTCCTCCTTATTTCTGTGTGCAATAAAAATGAAATGGGTACAACCCCATCAGCTCTCTGGGATCATCATGTGACTTGAGAGAACAATAAGAAAATATAATACTGGTTCCTTTATACAGTGCAACTAACATAGCTGATTTGAATATCTGCTCCCAGCTGGCGTGCTGGTAAATGCTTAACCACCACTTCCCTGAGTAAAAGTGCCCTCAATTTGTAGTGTTCTCAGATTTCTGTGGGGTAACTTCTACCACCACGGCAGATTTCAAGTTACCATTATAAGATATGATGTCACTGAAGGAGGACCTGGGAAGAGACACACACAATTGACTTTTGTAAGCCAGTTCCACTAAACTTGAATGTAAGGGAAATAAACTTCTATTTTGTCTAATCCATTATTTTTTGGTTCTTTCTTACTCATTGAACAAAAGACTTCAGTGATATTTCTGACCAGTAGCCTAAGAAAATACAGTGATAGTGGAGATGATGAAGACGAAATGCTGCCATGCAGATTCCTTCCTTAGATACTGAAGGCATGGAGAGGTTTACGGTTGGATTATTAACAAATGATGCACTAAAAGACATGCAGTGACAGAGTGGTGCTGTCCTGTTAATAGGATCAATGTCAGCAGCCCACTGCTACTGCAGGCATCATAAGACTACCTGGCCTCTAGCACAGCCTTGGATTGTGGATGGCCCTTGATTTCTGTGGTTCTCATCTTTCGTTTTTCTCTTGGTTTCATTATTTCATATTGTTTTTCTCTTTCTCAGTTTCATTGGTTCTCCTTCTGGTCTTTATTATTTCCTTCATTCTGCTTTATTTAGGTTTAATTTGCTTTTATATTTCTAGTTTCTTAAGGTGGAAGCTGAAATAATAAATTTAAGATTTTTTCCTTTTCTACTATTGGGGTTGAAAGCTATACATTTTCCTCTAAGCATTGCTTTAGCTGAATTCCATCAATGTTGATATGCTGTACTTTAATTTTTATTTTATTCAGAATATTTTCTAATTTTTCTTCTTATTTTTTCTTTGACAGATGTTATTTAGGAGAATGTTCTTTAATTTCCAGATACTTGGATACTTCCCAAAATTATTTTTTATGATTTCTAATTTTTTTTGATTGTGGCTGAAGAACATTCTTTGAATGACTTCAGTACTTTGGAATTTATGAAAATTGGTTTTATTGCCTAGCATATTGTGTCTCCTAGAGAATGTTCCTTGTATGTTTGAAAAGAATATATATTTGGCTATCATTGGGGGAGTTTGTTTATAAATATCAGTTAGGTCAAGTTAGTTGAGAGTTCATTCAGATATTCTGTATCTTTGCTGAATCTCTCCTTAGTTATGCTCCCTTTTAGGTATTGACAGGATATTGAAGTTCTCAACAATCAGTGTTAATTTGTCTTATTGACACTACTTCTTTCAACTACATCAATTTTTGCTTCATTTTTAGAAACAATGTTCATAGTCTATATGCATTCATAATTATTATAAATTCCTTATGTATTGACTCTTTTATCATTGTGAAATTTTCCTCTTTTTCTCTATACTATTTTCTGTTATGGAATCTATGTTATGTGATGTTAGTATAGCCACTCCAAGTCTCATTATGTCATTTTTTTTGTGGTAGCCTTCCCATCCATTTACTTTCAATTTATTTTACTTTGATCTAAAGGACTTTTTATTTTTATTTTTATTTTTTTGGTATAAGACATACATGTGGAAACTGCTTTTTAATCAAATCCATCAATTTCTTTCTTTTGGTGAGAGTGTTTGGTCCATTTACATGTAATTTACTTTATAATATGGTTAAGTTTATGTTTCTCATTTTGCTATTTGTTTTCATATCACTTTTTGGTTCCTTTATCCTTTTTTCTTCTGTGTAAAATAAGGATATTTTAATATATCATTGTAATCCTTTTGATGAGTTTTTTAACTTTTTTTAAAGTTATTTTATAACTGGTTGCTTTAATGATTAAAATATGCATCTTAATTTATCATAATCTACTTCAGATTAATACTGACTTAATTCTGATGATATATAACAACTATGCTCCAATGTGGCTTCATATACTTCACAGATATCTGAGGCTCTGTTATTTATCTTAAATAATTTTTCTCTTTTTTTCTATTGATTCATCTGTCTTCAGATTTACTAATTCTTTGTTTTGCCTTCTTCAATCAATTTTTTATCTTATTGAGTAAATTTTAAAATTTAGTTATTATACAATACTTTCCCATTCTAGAATTTCTTGTGTTTCTTTTTAATTATATTTATTTATTGATATTTCTTATTTGTTGAGTCTTTCACGTTTTTGGTATGCCTTTGAACAAATTTATAACAGGTGACTTAAAATCTTTGTCAACAAAATCTTTTACATTGTCAAATTCATCATATGAGGCCACTCAGAGACAATTCATAGTCACTGCTATTTTCCTCTCCCAATTATGGAATACACCCTTCTTTCTTTGTATGTCTCATAGATTTCGTTGAAAACTAGTAATTTTAGATAGTATAGCAATACTATATTTTTGTTTGATTGTTGTTTACATGAGTATGCCATTGTTGCTTTGTTGCTATCTTTTCTTTTCTTTGTTTGTTTTTATGTAACCCACCTGGCCAAGATAGAATCAACAGAATTTGTCTTCCTTGCATCATGTGGCTACTAGGGTCTGTTGTGTGTGTGTTTGTGAGTGTGTGTGTGAGATTTTTTTTTTTTCTTAGAAGTTTGCAAACCCAGTGTCTGACTAACTTGTCGTAAGTCAATGACAGGTCAAGATATTGGGTGCAATCACTTGGACCTAATAAAGGTTCCACTCTACCAGTGTATCCATTTGTGGGGTACGGTACACATTCCAATTTCAGACAGATTTTGAGTCTTACTTTCTACCAGGTTCCATCAAATATTTCCTCGGTATATCTGTAGCATCCCAGTTACTCAGGGATGTTTGGAAACGTATCAAGCCCCCTCCACACTGATTATCTTTCATATCTAAGATCCCCCTTTAAACTTCTAAGTATTGGTCCATTTCAGCAAAAACAAACAAACAAACAAATGAAAACCTGAAGAGTAACATGTTAAAGATTAAATAGCAAAAAAAAGTGAATACTAAAAGAAGGAGAGGCCATGTGATGTGTATAGCCTGGATAGGGGATTGGTGGCAGAAATACCTGAAAGAATTTTTTATGAAATTAAGGCATTCAAAAATGAGAAGACAGCTTGATTTTCTGCTGTGATTCAATAAGCATGATCATAAACTTTCAGTGCCAATTCATTTTTCTTCTAGAGTCTTTTTTCCTACATAATAAATCATTTACTGCTTCCAACCAATGCTCTTTTATTCTCCTTGCAGAGACTTTTGCAAATGAGAGATAGATTTACTCAATAACAGTTAACCATCACAGCTGGTCTTGAACATTTTACCTTAAATATGTTCTTATTTCTTCCTTATAGGCCTTTAAATCCTGCTACTGGTAAAAAATCTTATGTATCCCTATGGTCCTAATTAATTAAATAATTTCTAGAATCTTTCCTGTTGTAGCAGATAAGCTCTTTGTAAAAAGTGAGGGTTTTTTGTTTTGTTTTGTTTTGTGGCTTTTTTTTTTAAAGCATTATTTGTAAAGAATGGGTCATCCTAATTTTACAAATCTACTTCTCTACTTCTCTATCTCTCCATCTATATTTAATCCTCACCCAAGGATATGTTTTGGTTCATTTTAGAAAGAAAGGAAAAAGGGGTGGCGAGGAATGGAGAGATGGAGAGAGAGAGAGAGAGAGAGAGAGAGAGAGAGAGAGAGAGAGAGAGAGAGAGAGAGATTGATAATTTGCCTCCTGTACATACCCTGATTGGGGATTGAACCTGCAACCTTTTGGTATACAGGGTAATGCTCCAACCAACTGAGCCACCCAGCTATGGCATTTTACATATTTTTGATGAAAAAAAATCTCAATAATTTATCACAGAAATAGAATTCTGAAGTGGACGAAAAGCTCAGCTACACTTGGAAGTCTCCCTGCATACTTCATTAAAGAGAAAGCTTTCTCAGATGCCAGCAGAAGTCATATCTGCAGGCTTTAGCTATGATCATACTTACTTATGGTCATCTCAATTTTTTACCAAACAGGTTGAATTACATCAGCCATCTACTTGTATAGCTTAATAATTTGCATCATGACATTAGAATTTGTTATTAATCTTAGTGCCAAGTTATATGGACCCGGGATGTATTTTTTAGTTTAAGATTTCCAGTTTCAGACAAAGTTATTGTTAGCTTTTTAAAAGGCCCCTAGTGACAAAGTGAAACTGGAAAAATTTTCCGTCTATTATAATAAGCCCTTGCATTTAAAAAGAGTTTTAACCCCATGAAGTATTATTACATGCACTAGCATCATTTCATCTAAAAAACAGTCTTGTCAGGAGGAACAGCTATTTACATAAGTGGGTGCTGAAACTGAGACAGAGAGTCTGGTGATTTCTGAATGTCACGACACTTGTGTCAGATTTGTGTTGATATGTCAAAACTCATAAAGAGGAAAGGGATCGAATTGACATCGATTGACTAGAATTGACCAGCCCCTATACTATACGCTAAAAACAACATTGATCTCACTGAAGAGAAAACTGCAGTGAGTAGGGGACATCTTTCAAAGTGATTTTACAAAAGGAAGAGTTGAAGCTCTGAGGGGCACAGAAATTTACCCAAATTATGTTCTTAACATCAGAGCTGGGATTAAAACCTAAAATTCCTGATTGCCAGTTTCACACATGACTATACTACCCCTGCCCCCGTTAGAGAACCAAAGCATCCAGCAAGCATTGTCTGAATAACCTGTAAATTCCCTGTTGTTTCCCTCTGAAGGAAGTTCTACTCGACTTAAAGTCACAGTCACCTCTCCTCCCCATTCCAATCAGGATACTTTCCCAGGATTTTTTAAGAAGCTGCAAATAAAGGAAACCTTGTCTTCTGTGATCATGGGGTAAGGAAGAGAGCCTGGGACTGATGGAAGGGAGGTCTCTTATCTAATGAAGAAGGGCAACAACAATAACAAAAAATAGAGGGTCTTTGTCATTTAATAGCAGAGAAGTGCCTTGACTGCCTTCATAACCTGATGGATCTGAGAAGGGCAATCACTTCCTCAGTCCTTTCTTGTGGATCTTACTGTTTTGAAGTGGTATCCCACAGTGCTGGAGCTGGCGTTCAACAAAGCATCAATCTGTTGAGACTGTGCAGAATAAAATATTTGTCCTGCAGAAATGGAGATGAAATGATTATTCAAGTTTTTGCTTACTGATATAATAACAATGTCATTTCTCATTAGGGATGCCACAGGAAAATAGAGGAGGCCACATTTGCATTAAGACTTTCCTGCTATGTGTGTCAAATCAATTTACTTGCAATTTGCTAAATATGGGGTGAATTAATCAATTTGGGTGTTAAGTCTCATGGGTACCTGTCCCGTAAATGGAAGCTACCAACAGCGCTTGTCATTGGTCATGGCAAAACAGTTTTGGAATGATAAATATCCCCAAGCAACATTTAGCTGCTCAATATTTGGACACCTAGCTCTTTAAAATCAAACCTGCTACATAAGTTTCTCTGACATTAATGCTACTTTTGTATATTCTTTTACTGGAAAGGCTTTTGTTAATGTTTTCTGGCATCACTGCATTGTTAACTCACAAACTACAGATTAAATGTATGTAAATCCCAAAGGAATGGCATTGTTTAGTTTTTATATCTTACTGGATTCACACACTCCTCAGGAAATAATTTCAGTATCAAAAAAAAATAAAAGCTGTGTTACATTAAATATTAATCAATTCATTAAATTTATGCAAATATAATGTCCCCTGGAATTAATTTTATGAAGTACAGGTATTTATAGCTCAAGTGAAATTACATGTGATTCATTCTCACTTTTGGGAGGGCTGGTCTTGCAGTGGGGGATAATCTTCACGATGGAACTGACAGAAAGAGGAAGAGTTTTTCTGTCTGAAGTTGACTTATAAATGCCACTTAGCATTCTAACTTATTAAACTTGAGAAAGCTTCAAAATGGTCCCTTTAGAAATTCTGTCCAAGGGTCAAAGAGGATATATTCTGTTGCATAATGGCACCACTGTTGATGACATTTTGAAGAAAAATCACAGAAATGTAAAATCATAAGCTTTTGCTACTAAAAACCACTTGTTTAAAGTTTTGGTCAGCGGAAGTGTTTCAGTTCTGTGAACATTAAGCATCAGATTTCAATTGGGGGGT
Organism: Furipterus horrens; assembly: GCF_987537825.1. NCBI lineage: Eukaryota > Metazoa > Chordata > Mammalia > Chiroptera > Furipteridae > Furipterus > Furipterus horrens. The sequence goes on along the minus strand of NW_028327172.1, from coordinate 28,540,704 downwards.
GGTGGAGTGCTTCAACTTTAACATCAACTGTTGTCAAAACACAATTTAGTTTTAATAGTTTGTTACGATCCTGGAACAGAGATGAAGAATGGATGCATTGTAGCTGAAGTGCTTAAAACATATCATGTGCGCTCTTACAGAATATGCTTAGGTCGTTTTATAAAAATGTATTTTTAATTCCTTTTGTCAACCATACTTTGTTAATATGAAGTAAATTAAAAATGATTTTGAATTGATTTCATATTAAAAAGTGCAAAAACAAAAATAGGTCATGTAAAAATATTTAAAGTATTTTTTTTTCTTTTAAACAGATAATACAATCAAAAGAGCCAGGAATACACTTGCTCAAAGAATAAGGTGTATTGAAGCTTTTATAACTATCAAAAAGTCCTCACTGGCCTTCCTATATTGATTCCCTGTGAATAAAACATATCGTCTTTAGTGCAGAAATGGTTTAAAGACCGAAATACAGCAATTGATGGCTTTGTGTTGTAAAAATTATTAATAACAAATCACCTAGTCAGAACTGCTCTCTCCCAACCCCTGCAGCTTCACAGCATGGTACTGGAGTATTTATGTGAAAGTTTAGCTTCCAGATCAGTGTGAGCTCCAGGAGAGAATGGGGATTTTTCTCAGCATTTTACAAATAAATCTCTCATAGAGATATATGTCTCAATTTCTATATTTTATTGATCTATATCTACATTTAGATATAATTAAACCTAATCACAACCTTATGAGGTGCACACTATCTTCATTTGGTATGCTGAGTAAATTGTCCTACTTCTCAAAGCTAGTATGAGATAGTGTGCTAGAATCCAAATCTTTTTTATTTTTAATAATTCAGAGACTGCACACCTAACCATCATCCTTTAAAGAAGGGATCTAGAAAATAAAGTTATGTTTGATCATCTTAGTTTGCTGTATCAGATCGTTGTAACTTTGCAGTTTAAAATGTTAAGTTTGTATCTCAAAACTTACAGCACTTTTAATTCTGAAGAGGCGTGTATTAATATCCCAAATTGTGAGTCATTGCACATGCCATCACTGCAAGCACTCCGTATCGATGGGAGGTATGTCAGATAACAAGTAAGAAAATCATCCACATTCTCTGGAAGCTCTATAGTCTCTAGAACTGCCTGCTCTTACTAAATGTATTCCCAAAGACATACATAATAAAAGCTGCTGCAATATTGAAGTTGAAGGTCTAATTATGAAAAATGAAAGTGAGCATGCTTTTAACCATGTTTACTCAGTGCAAAGTTTACCGTATTGCCTCAGGATTATCGATCTGTTAGTTATGAGCTAACATGAATCATATGCAATAAAATTTTTCTTAGAACAGAGAAGCAGATCACCGTATTTGCAAAAACAGTGGCCAAATACCTAGATATTTACTAAAATTAAATTATAGATTTACCTTAAAGTAATGTACATTTTAAATTGTTTAAAAAACACCAATGCCTATATAAAAGTCAGCCTCTTCTCTGCTCCCCCACCCTTTGGTATAAGCTCTGAGCCTAGAATTTATTTAAAATAGCAAAAATGCCAATTGTAACAATGATTAGGTTATCTTCATATCTTTCAAGACAACGTTTTTATCCTGGGACAATTTTTCCTATTTAAAAAAAAAATCTGGAAATAGAGACATTAAGGGAAACTTAGCTAACAGAGGTAGGGCAGCTAATAGGACACTTGAAAGAAACATAAGAACAAAAATAATTGGGCCAATATACAAAGAATAATCTAGGTGTTTTTTTTTTCTTTTCTTTTCTAAAACAACTATCTATATGATCTTAACTCCCTCTTTGAAATTTAAAAAAAAAAAAAAGCAACTTGAAATTGTGACACATACAGACATACAGCATCTGGAAATAAGTTTTCCGTTTGAAACTAATTGTCTACATTATGTTGTTCTGTTCCATTTTGTAGTGTTAGCTTCCAAATGTTCAGATTTTAAAATCTGCCATAAAAAAGTGTTTTATATAGGAATGTTTTAACATTACCAAATCTGAAGGTGTAAAATATTTCATATTATTTTACACAAAATGGTGTCTGAATACTTGTAAAAATTGTGTTTTAAAAACAAGTCTTTTCAGTTGTTGAAGCACTTCGGATTATGTTGCCTTTAATCTTCACAGCCCCTTGGAGAGGAAGGTGATATTTCCATTTGAGAGGATGAAATTAGAGTCGAAGAATAAATTACTTTGCTTTTGATATTGTTGAGAGTCAGCCCTGGAGCTCAATCTCTAGTTTTTTGGTTCTAAATCTGGTGCCTAAGTACAATTTTTATTGGCAACGGAAATATTAGCAGACTATGAAAACTGTCTACTCAGCTGTAAAAAAAAAAAAAAAAAAAAAAAAGAAGCAGATCTTACTCTGCGACAGCATGGATGAACCTGAAGAGCATTATGGTAAGGGAAGTAAGCCAGTCAGAGAAAGACAAACACCATATGATCTCATTCATATGTGGAATCTAATGAACAAACTGAACTAACAAGAAAAATGGGAACAAACTCCTAGATAGAGGACAGACTGACAGCTCTCAAAGGGGTGTGGGGTTGTGAGGTTGAGTGAAGAATGTAAAGAGATTAAGACAAATTTCTAAAGAGAAATAGAAAACCTCATAGACACAGGCAACAGTATGGTGATTACGAAAGGGAAAGGGAGTGTTGAGACGAGGTAGGAGAAGGTAAAGGAGGAATAAATGGTGATAGAAGGAGACTTGACTGGGGTGGTGAACACACAATACAAGATACAGATGATGTGTTATAGAATAGTACACCTGAAATCTATATACTTTTATTAACGAATGTCACTCTAGTAAAGTCGATAAAAAAGTAAAAAACAAAACAAAACAAAAAAGCCTGTCTACTTATCATTCACTGTGCAGGGAAAGATGGTAAAATCTAGTTACATTAATAAATTCACTTTAATTCATTTATTTCTCAGCAAATGTTTTTAGTAGTGCCAACTGTGTTTACATATGGTATATGGTGAAGAGTTAGTTGGTGGCCTACCCATCTTGTTCCATTTATTTAGGGAATGTGAGAGAGAGTAGGACTGACCCCATGCCCGGCTTCAAGAATTGGGTCCTGCTGGGCCTAAACAATCAGCAAATACAGCCTAGATCTGTGACAATTAGTGCATGATAGTCCACAGCTATAAGGCATAGTTCACCTGCAGGCACCTAGATGGATGAAAACTGAATGAAAACTAAACTTTTTGTCCTAAAGTTAGAGAACTTTGCTATCTGTAGATTTGGACAGAAATGCTGAAGGTAGCCACTGTGGAACCAAATGAAGAGCGAACCCTAGAATAATATACCTCTAACAAGACAGAACAGAAAGAAAGAAAGAAACTGGGCCTTTAATGACATAATTGGAAAATGAAGTACATACACCCTACACTGCAATTGCCAGGTGCACAAGCCAGCTAATTCTCTTTATTGTTTAAGACCACTTGCATTTGTTTTTTATTTTTGGGTTAATTACAAATGAATACATTCTAACTGATATGCTGTACATGTTATATAATTATATCATCAGTTTAAAAATGTTATTCTTGTTTGCGAGGGCAGTTTAAACCACCATGTAATTTACAATCACAGTTTTCATGGAATAAGATGGGATATTTGTTGTTCTTTAATTAACTTTATTTAATTGTGTATCTTCTTTTTTGATTTTTCTTTGTGCACTTCAAGCTCCTTTTCTCAAATTAGTGTGTGACAAATTCTCAAATGCCCCATCTTTTATGGTTAAAGAGTAGATGGTTGTTTGAAATTACAACAAAATTGTTAATGGAGGCTGGTCAAATACATTATTTGTACATATTTAGACAAAAACCCATGAATGGATCTTGTTGAGCTGGACAAAACGACAAACTAAAAGAGAGAGTGGAGGCCATAACCCACCTTGCAAGCAGGTTAAATAGAGCTCAGGTAAAAGCAAAGAATGACCATGTGCTGCTAGCCAGGTGGACCTGGTTTCCTAAAGTTGTTAACAACATGGGATCTTCGTTCCTCAGAATATCAGATTCCAAGCGAAGAGTTGGATTGTGAAAGCTGGACTGCAACAGGCTTTGAAGAATCAGGTCCACAGAGGAAGATACCAAATTTATAATGTGATGCATATGTAAATTGAATTAAAGAAGTGCCATCTCAGTTTAGACCAGGAAGGTGAACTAAATAAGTAAGTTCAGAAAGTGGTATGGGAAACATGAATGTAGACCCAGATGATTTTATTAACCAAGATCTCCTATGGAGTGGAGTCAGTTTAGAAGATCTCCACCCTAGACCCTGCCATCATGTTTTTGCTGTCTTTCCTTATTACTCAGGCAGTCTGTACACACTGCACAGTTCCAGCCCCTCTGCCTGCTCTGCTTACGCCTTGCGGTCTGAAGCAGCCTGTTCATATCACAGCTTTTGTTTAGAGCAGTGTTTGAGCTGGATCATGTTGCAGTGGCAGGTTACTGAGTAAGGGAGAAAAAAGCTTCCACCTTCCTCCTCCAGATATTCTGAGAAATCCTTAGAGAGGTCTATGTTTGCCTTCCTAAGAATCAGTGACTAAAACTTTTGCTTCATTTTGAAAAGCAGATGTCCCTGGGAACTGTAAATTTTAGGCAGTTTTATTCATTTACACTTTAGATATCAGAGTACTCAGAGAGAAATTTCCCAAGAAAGGCCGGAAAGGAGTATATGACATACTGCTTATGCCTTAGTGATACCATAGTGAAATTTATTCCATTTTTATGGACATAAAAAATTTAAGATTATAGGTCGTATCACAAAAAATGATTCATAATGAATTAGATAAATAATTACACTCACAATTTTTCTAATGACAGAATATAGCAAACTTACTTAAAGGATGTGTTTTTAAATCATGTTTGAAAGTAACTAATTAAAAATCAAATGACAGACTTACATGTTTTCAGGGATAATCTGTTTCCAGAAAGTTAACATAACAAATACTTGTAGGGATTTACATATGATTTATCTTTCATGCACAAGCAGCCTAGTAGTCATATATAATGTGTAAAATTTGGGAACTGCCTAAACATGTTTGTGTTAGTATAGGTAGCTGCCTTGAATACGAATTTGGCTTCATGGGGTATCCTCACATGGTAAGACAGAGGCTTCTTCCTCTTGTTATAAAGACACCAATCTTATCAGATTAGAACTCTGTTCTTACGATTTTATTTATCTTTATACCTTAAAGGTCTTAGCTCCAAAACAAAGTCAAAATGGATCTAGATCTTCAAAATATGAGATTTAGAGGAATACAATTCAGTCTATAGCAGTTGCAGTTCAGTATTTGAGTAGCTTCTACTTCCTCTGATTGATCCCTGCTTTGATATGAATACAAATTTGATAATATTTGACCAAATGAATGAATCATAAGTGTGTGCATCTACCTCTCCATCTGATAAGTTGTTGGGAATTTTAAACTTGTTCCATTTTAAAGGAACAATATTTCAATATATGTATTACAAACATATACATCTTTTTATATTATGTATAATATTTTATAATTTTTGGGTGGTAATAACAAAATAGTAGCAAAGTGCTCACCTGGTCCAAGATGGTGGAGGAGTAAGTGGAAGCTACACTAGCCTCCTCCCAGGACCAATCTGGAATTACAACTAAATTATAGAAAAATCATCCTGAATAACCAAATGAACACTAGCTGGCGAGAAATCTATAACTACAGACAGACAGAAGGCACCACTTCATCACAATGACACTGGTAGGGAGTGCGGAGGAGGTGTGAAAGGGTTGGCTGTCCTTGCATGAGAGGCAGTTGAAGTTCCTTTGGGATATTTCAGTGGCCAGAGGGTTCCCCCTGAGAAGTGTGCAGGCTAAACCCCAAGCTGGGATCCCCAACTTATAGCACCAGAGCCAGAAGGAAATCCAGATACCATCCAGCTGTGAAAGGCAGCAGGGATTCTGTCTGCTAGGGAGAGATGGCTGGAGATGCAAGAGAGCCTCTTAAAGGGCCAACACATAAAATGTTTGCAGCCACTTACCCTGCGCTCTGGCAGAAGGGGAGCAGAGTGAACTAGAGATGCTTGAGGAGAGTCTTAGATTGGTGGCCCTAAGGAGAGAACTGAAGGAACAGCCATCAGGATCCCTGTGCTGAGTCATTCCCCATACTGCAGGAGCCATCTTTCTCATGCAGAACACCTCTCTTTGAATGGTATCAGCCTGAGGGAAAGCAATAGCCCTGCCCACAGGAATTACTCTGCCCCACTCTGTGGATCTTGAGGCTTCTGCAGACTGTTCCCTGGTCCTGTGCTGATAAAAGCCGGCCTTGGTGTACAGCCTGGTTCTTCCTGCACACAGACAGGCCCAGCAGAGGGAACCATGTGTTGTGGATCACTGATAGTTCCAAACAGGTTGACCAGGGCCAGTCATAATCAGCATGTGAGAAAGGCCTACACCAGTGTCTGAGAGCTACCTAATGTGTAGAAACAAATACAAAGAAGTAACCAAAATGGGAAGACAAAGAAACAGACCTGAAATGAAAGAAAAAGAGAATTCTTCCAAAGAAGAGCTAGGTGAAATGAAGGCAAGCAATTTGTCAGATAGAGAATTTAGAGTAATGATTAGTAAGATACTCAAAAGCATGAAAAAATACATAGAAATCATAAAAAATGACCAGTCAGAAGTAAAAAATGTAATATCTGAAATAAATAGTACATTGGAAGGAATAAACAGTAGGTTAGATAAGCAGAGGATAGAATCAGTGATTTAGAATGAAGGTAGAAAAAACACCTAAGGAGAGCAGCAAGAAGAAAAAAGAATTTTTAAACAATGAAGAGATCTTAAGAAACGTTTTGAACAACATGAAGTGTAACAACATCTGCATCATGGGAATACCAGAAGGAGAAGAGGGTGAGCAAAGCATCAGAATATCTTTGAAGAAATAATGACCCAAAACTTCCCTGATCTGGTGAAGGAAAAAGACACATAAGTCCAGGAAGCTCAGAGAGTCCCAAACCAGTTGGACCCAAAAAGACCTACACTGAGACACATCATAATTAAAATGACAAGGCTTAAAGACAAGGAGAGGATCCTAAAAGCCACAAGAGAAAACCATGTAGGTACATACAAGGGAGCACCATTAGACTGTCATCTGATTTCTCAACAGAAACATTTCAGACCTAGGTGATGAAAAACAAGGACCTACAACCAAGGCTATTTTGCCCAGCAAGGTTATTATTTAAAATCAAAGGAGATATAAGGAGCTTCCCAGACAAGAAAAAGCTAAAGGAGTTTGTTAACACCAATCCAGTACTGCAAAAAGTATTAAAGGGCTTGCTTCAAGAAGAAGAAGAAAAAGAGGAATGAAACAAAACAAAACAAAACAAAAACAAAGAAAAATAGTCTAACAATAAAATTACACTAAATATGTATATCTATCAATAGTCGCCTTAAATGTAAATGGCTTACAAGTGCCAACTAAAAGACATAGAGTAGCTAAATGGATAAGAGATAAGACCCATATATGTGCTGCCTCCAAGAGACACATCACAGATTGAAAGATACATACAGACTAAAAGAAAGAGATGGAAAAAGACATTTTACGCAAATGGAAAGGAAAAGAAAGCTGGGGTAGCAATATTTACATGTAACAAAATAGACTTTAAAACCAAGGATACAGTAAGAGACAAAGAAAGACGCTACATAATGATAACGGGAACAATCCAACAAGTGGATTACTCTAGTAAACAGTTTCACACACAACATAGGACCATCTAAATATGTAAAGCAAATATTGATGGACATAAAGGGGAAGATAGACAGAAATACAGACACAGCCAGGGATTTTAATGCCCCAATGATTTCAATGGATAGATCTTCCAGACAGAAAATCAACAAAGACAGCAGCCTTAAATGACACATTAGATCACATGGATTTAATTGATATCTTAAGAGCATTTCACCCCCAAAGAAGCAGAATATATATATTTTTTCAAGTACACCTGGAATGTTTTCTAGGATAGATGACATGTTAGGACACAAAAATATCTCAATAAATTTAAGAAGATTGAGATCGTATCAAACATCTTCTCTGACCACAATACTATGAAACTAGAAACCAATCACAAGAACACTGAAAAACATGCAAAATATGGAAGCTAAATAACATGTTATTAAACAATGAATGGGTCAACAAGGTCAAGGGAGAAATTAAAAAAATACCTCGGAACAAATGAACTTGAGGACACCACAATCCAAAATCTGGGACACTGGCAAACAATTCTAAAAGGGAAATCCATAGCATTACAGGCCTATCTCAAAAAATAAGGAAGAACTGCAAAAAGTAATCTAACTTTACAGTTAAGGGAACTTGAAAAAGAAAAACAAATGAAGCAAAAAATGAGTAGAGGAAGGAAATAATAAATATCAGAGCAGAAATAAATGAAATAGAGTCTAAAAAATGATACAAAAAAGAAAAACAATGAATCCAATAGCTGTTTCTTGGAAAATATAAACAAGATTGACAAACCTTTCACCAAACTCATCAAGAAAAAAAGAGAGGAACAAATAAATGAAATCAGAAGTGAAAGAGGAGAAATAATAACTAACACCAAAGAAATACAAAGGGTTGTAAGAAAATATTATGAGCAACTACAAGCCAACAAACTAGACAACTTGGATGAAATGAATAAATTCCTAGTCTTCCAAAACTAAATCAGGATGAACCAGAGAATCTAAATAGAGATATTGCATTTAGTGAAATTAAAGTCAGTAATAAAAAAACTCCCAAGAAACAAAATCCCTGGACCAGATGGCTTCACAGGGGAGTTTTATCAAACATTCATGGAATAAATAACACCTCTACTCAAACTATTTAAAAAATTCAAGAGGAAGGAAGGTTCCAGAACTCATTTTATGAGGCCAGCATTATCCTAATTCTAAAACCAGATCAAGACACTACAAGGAAAGAAAATTATAGGCTAATATCCCTGATGACCATAGATGCTAAAACCCTCAACAAAATATTAGCAAACAGGATATAGCAATACATCAAAAAGATCATACACCATGATCAATTGAGATTTATTCCAGGAATGCAAGGTTGCTACAACATTCACAAATCAATAAATGTGATTCACCACATAAACAAAATGAAGGATAAGACCACAGGATAATATCAATGGATGCAGAGAAAGTATTATATAAAATCAAGCATCCATTTATGATCAAAACTCTCAGCAAAGTAAGATTAGAGCGAAAGTACCTAAAGATGATAAAGACCATATATGACAAACCCACTGCCAGCATAATACACAATGGGTAAAAAATTACAAGCCTTCTCCTTAAGACTGAGAAAAGGACAGGGATATCCACTTTCACCTCTCTTATTCAATATGGTACTGGAAGTCCTTACCATCAGGCAAGAAAAAGAAATAAAAAGCAAACAGATTGGAAAGGCAGAAATAAAACTCTTATTTGCAGATGACATGATACTGCACCTAGAGAACCCCAAAGATTCCACCAAGAAACTACTAGAACTGATAAATGAATTCAGCAAAGTAGCAGAATACAAAATTAATATTCAGAAATCAGTTGAATTTTTATATGCCAATAATGAACTAACAGAAAGAGAAATTAAGAAAACAATGCCATTCACAATTGCTACAAAAAGAATAAAATATCTAGGAATAAACTTAACCAATGATGTAAAACCTGTACTAGGAAAATTATAGGACACTGAAGAAAGAAATAGAAGAAGATACAAATAAGTGGAAGCGCATACCGTGTTCATGGATAGGAAGAATTAACATCATTAAAATGTCCGTACTACCCAAAGCAATCTATAGAATTAGCACAATTATTATCCGGATTCCAATGACATATTTCACAGAACTAGAACAAATATTTCAGAAATGTGTATGGAACCACAAAAGGCCCCCCATAGTAACAGCGATCCCGAGAAAGAACAAAGTTGGGGGAATTATAATCACCAAGATATGAAGCAGCCCAAGTGTCCATCTGTAGATGAGTGAATAAAACAGCTATGAGATATTTTCACAATGGGATACTACTGAGCTATGAAAAAGACAATTTTACCCTTTGTGACAGTGTGGATGGACCTGGAGAACATTACACTAAGTGAAATAAGCCAGTCAGAGAAAGACAAATACCATGTGATTTCATGCATATGTGGAATCTAATGAATAAACTGAACTAACAAGGAAAATGGGGGCACACTAATAGATAGAGAGCAGCATGACAGCTCTTGGTGGGGGGAGGAGGGGGCGGAGGGATTGAACAAAAGCGAAAATGGACTCATGGACCTGGACAACAGTGTGGTGATTGCTGGGGGGGAGGGGGTAGGCATAGAGGGCTAAATTGAATGAAAAATATACAATAAAGATTAAATTAAAAGTTATGTTTCACAACTCTGGGAAGGTAGAAAAAGGAAGTAGTTGTGTAGATTTGAATTTGACGTTTAGTTCTGTGTGACTTACACACATTTCTTAACCTCTCAGGGTCTCTTTTATCATTTGTAAAATTGAGGTACTCCTACATATATTTTTAAAAATTGATATTATCTGTATATCTGTGTTGTATATACAAAGAAACCAAGGCATAAGAGGGTTAGGTGCGCAAGTTAATAGGTGAGAGAGCTGTTTCACACTAGAATTTTTTAGTCCAATATCTATCACCCTCTATTACAGCAAGTTCTCAGCATGAAAACTTCCTTGTTTGACAGATTTCCTCATTAGCTAGAACCAGCAGACCTGAATCTGAGACTTGGCATCATGGGATTTAAGTTATGCATCAAATTGTCCCCTCTGAATAATTCTATTGGAGAAAGAAGAGCCCTACATTCATGCTTGAGCACACCTTACACCCTGAAAATTGTAGTGGACAACACTAATGGAATTAAGTACCATACTATCGTGAGTCTTCTTTTATAAAATGACTGTCCAGGGAATAAAAAGATTATTCATGAAGAACAAGAGCTCTCTGACTTTATACTGTCCTATCAAGTACCCAGGGAGCTGCTCACAAGTGACCCAGAATGAATCAAAGTAATTAAAGTGGCTACTGATAAGTATCAAGTCATTTCCTTTTATGAAATATGAATATATTAGATGAGCAATAAGGATGGAATTTTTGCCTTTGTCTTGGGCAATACCAGGCAAGCTGCAATTGGCATGTTTAATTCCAAATGTTTTTAACTATGAATATGGCATATTTTTGGCCCCTAGAAAGACATTTTTACCCCACCTGCTGTGTATCTGGATCTTGTTCATCCTTCGGAAAACACTACATACCCTTTGTCTACTTTATAACCCTCTCCAACTCCGTCGTCCGTCGTCGTCCGTCCGTCGGCAGCCGTCCGTCTCGAGAGACGATGGTGTAGCTTCTTAAGTGTCTATCTGCACCGCCGAGAATGGCTGTGCAGTCCGACTCGGGAGTGACACGGCATCTGTCTCCTCCCGTGTTGAATTGACATCTTGCGATGACGCTGGAGTGTCCTCTCCAGTGGAGCTGAAGCTACAGAGCCTGGGCAGGGTGATATGGAGGGTCTGCTGTTGCCCATGAAGCAGACCCCCCCTCTCTTCGCAGCTGAAGGGTCCAAGGGAAAGACGGAGTCGATACAGCTTGGCTTCAGGTGCGCCGCAGGAGTTGCCGGTGTTGACTACAACGTCAAACCGCCTTAGGGACTCCGGCTCCGGATTTTCTGTCGGGGTTTACTCCCTTAGCCTTTCCCCAGAAGAGGTATGCCGCAAGGCAGCGGAGGTTTTTTGGAGTCAGAGTTTTCCTTCTCTGATGTACCCTGACTGGAAGATCGAACCAGCGACACTTAGCTCGCAGGCCGACGCTCAATCCACTGAGCTAAACCAGCCAGGGCCTAACCCTCTCCAACTATACTCTCATATACTATGTTGAACTACATAGTTGCAAATAATTGTTTTATACTTACAAAAATGACTGTTTTATGTTTCGACTTAATAAACTTGCTTTGAATTCATCACCTATTATCCTCTTTACTCTTTGAGATTGAAGAGACCTGTAAATGTTTTAGAAAGCTATTATGTAACCATAAAAAATGTTCTAAATCGTAATACATAAAGTTAGCTACAAATATGCATGTATGTGTGTTTGCATATACATACATCTATACATACAGCCTATACAATCAAGTAAAAAACTATGTAAAAAGAGGAATGCTTCTCTTCATTGAATGCCTGCTAAGTGTTAAACTCTTATCAAGGGCTGTAGGTTCATTCTTTCATTTCAGTTGTAAGCTTTGAGTTAGGTTATTATAACACCGATTTTAGAGACAAAATAGATTCAGAAAACTTAAACCACTGAATCAAATCCATACAGGTTATAAGAAATAGAGTTAATTTTCAGGCCCAAGCCTTCTGTTTCCAAAACCCTCCCAAGTGTGATCCTCTAAGCAATTTTCTTCACTCCCTTGTTGCTAAAGAACAAGGCACCAGTATAAAAAGGAGCTGAGTTCTTTTAGAATTCACCAATGTTTCATTTGCCAACACAAAAATCAGCATATGCCATCACAGTTTTCATTCTCTTCTGATAAGCTGCTTTTTGAAGTTATTTATTAAAAGGCAAATTAAAAAAAAAAGGTCTAACAGAACAGAATTTAAATGTCATTTTCTATTACTTTTTTTCTAACAGAATTAGCAATGTTCTTTATTAGACTTGTTTTTCTAAACAGACACAAGGTAACCTCAATATTATATATGTTTTCAAGAGACAGCATTGAGAAAACTAGCAAAGAAAACTCAATTTCAAACTCATTTGGGAAAATGTTTGCCTTTTAAGGCTCGTGGAAGCCTCACCAGGCTAATCCAGAATCATTTCTGTGTTTTAAGGCTCTTTACTTTAATTACATTTCTAAAGTTCCTCATGCCATATGATATTACCTATTCACAAGTTTGGGTGTGGATATCTTTGGGGAGCCATTCTGTCTCCTGCAGGAATGTTAGAAATTTCCTTGTAAGGGGTTTGCTTGACATTTAAAGTACCATTTACCATGGAAGGATGATGGACCCAACAACAGCTTGAAAAGAAGCTGGCCGCCTGGCTCATGTCCAGGCTCATAACAGTTGTGCAACTGAAAAACAAATGTGGTGTTTGGCAGAGTCTGATGTGGAGCACGATCAGCCACGGCCCACCAGTGACGCAGTAAAAAGCTGGAAACCATAATTATTTCCCAGCATCACATTAGTTTCAGCTACAGAAATTTGCAACCCCTGCCTGTTCCTCTTCTTCGCTGATGTCAACCTGCTCGTGAATGTGTAACCTCCTCACGAATAAGCATGAACAGAAACTTAAAAACCTTTTCTTATTTTAAATTCAGGCATTAAGTTTAAATAGTTTGTTAGAGTATGTGTATGTGCACCTGCATGTGCATGCGTATGAGTTTGTGCTACGTAGTATATTTCTTTCCCTTTTCAGAACGTTTGCTTTGGTATACCTGAGACCTCTCTGTGTTTAATCATTACTGCTGAGAGAACAAATCCAAGAGCTGTCAGTCTTACCCACAGCCTTCCTTGGTGAACACTAGAGTGTATCAAAGAGCCAGCATACAGTTTTGTTTCTTCTTGTGTCTACTCATGGAATCTCTGTTTTTCTTCACTATCTGTGCTCAGAAGTAGGCATTTTATACATTTTATATTCTCTTTTCTTTCCTCCTTCACCTATGATTGCTAGAGTTGATTAAGTATGCTTTCAGATAATGAGAAAAAAAGAATATAAATTTATGGCTAGATCTTCTCGATGTTTACTCTTTCAACTGAATAATAAACTTTCATTTTTGCAGTACTGATTTTGACTGTTATTTAACTGAAAATAGATGACTTTTCTAGAGTCTATTTCATTCTGCTGTTAGTCTCACATTTACAATGTCTAACCCTTAAGAAGTTGAATTCTTTTATTATTTTCTAATGCAAGTTTGCACTCAATTATTCATTCATTCATTACTAAATAATAAGTTGACAAGTGTCTGTTATATTTCTAAGATCTGAGCATATAGAAAAGCACAAAACAGGCACAAATTCCAAGTCTCACAGAGCTTACAGTTTAGTGGCAGAGCATCTTCTAAAACCCTAACCACTGTGTCTGCACAAGTCCAAAGGGTGCTCTTCACATGGGCTCTACCATGGAGGGTGTCTGCTGGAGGCAGTCAAGGTTGGCTGAGCCTTAGTGAGTGCAGACTGTCAAGAAAATAAGTAAATGACACCCATTTGCTTCAGGTGTTCCTCAAATATCACTGAGTATTTACTACATACTACCCTCTGTCCTAGACTTAAAATACCTCAATGAATGAAATAAACAAAGATATCAGTTTCATAAATGTCATAACCTAATTGGATTACATAGACAATAAAAAGTTTTACATTAGAAAGGATTTTCTAAAACTCACACAAAAATAAAAGTGAGATATATGGGTTTTAATTAACTCCTTTCTGAATAGGATGCTTAGTAATATCTTCGGCACTTCAAAAGTCTCTAAATGTAATTTTTAAAACAAATATTTGGTGAGACACCTCAATTGGCATAAATTTTTCTAGGAACTTTGTCAGATGTTGGGAGGAATAAAGCATACCTTTTGCACTTAAGGAGATAAAACTTTTGCATATGCAACAAATCAACATGTGAGAA